>NC_081413.1:326700801-326920801 GCF_030272615.1 Cryptomeria japonica | reverse complement strand
TCTGCAAATCAAGAACAAAAACTAGCAACTCCTAGCTTGACTTTTTCCTTCCATTCCAAGCAATCCTACAAATAAATCATAAGGCTTGACCATGGAGTGCTCACCTCACAGCCTAGGCTTACTAGAAGCCACCCCCGAGCTTGGAGAACCAAGCCCTAGACAGGTTATAGACATGCAAACACAACAAGCAAGGGAAAAAGATATAGCAAACACTTTCCCAACCAAGGCTACACTCCATCACAAAATGTGATGATTTTACAGGAGTGGTAGTGGACCAAATACCCTAAGGAGACTGCAAGAATGGTAGAACACAATGCCACCTCATCGAAAACAAAGTTATTTCATAAGATCATTAACCCCACATTCCTTATGCCCCCCAAGGCATTCATGCCATACTTTCTCCCCTTATGACCCCCAAATGCACAAACCAGGCCATGTAGCAAGGGTCACAAATACACCCCTTGAGTTCGCTCTCATTAAGAGAGTCTCTCACTTGAAGGTTGTCAAACTTCTACCACCTGCAAGACCATCCTACTCTCCCAAGAGTAGAAGGCCTTGGTTACTCCCAAAACACAGAAAAGGCATACAAGAAAATAAAAGATAGATTGCATAATAATAATTTTCACAAAAGAAAATACAAGAGAATCACTTTCACATACAACCAAACTTTCCAACATAGACATGCAACGTACAAAGCAAAGAGATGAACCAAGCTTCAATCTACCCAAAGGTATGCTAGAACTAGTTTGAGGATGAGCAGCCCAAATCCACAATCCTCCCTTCTACACTTAGCCAAATTTTGAATCCAAAAACTAACTTTTCAAAATGCATAGTCTCCAAAAATGGAGAGTGGGTGATTACCCACAAAATCTCTCATCCTTGCCTAAAAAGACCTCAGTGAGAGTTCTCTAGGTTTCTAAAACTGAAAAAGGAAAAAGTAAGAAAAAGATTAAAAAGGATCTCTCATCAAAAGGGAAGGTTATCTAACCTAGATGGCACCTTCTAATTTTGAATTTTTGCAATCTTAGAAAAACTCACTTTTTGAGGTGACTAAACAATCACATGGGAGTAGACACATGCCTAAAAATACTCCTAACCCATAGGTATACCTTATGGGCTTTAGGAAACACCTTTAAACTACCCCTAGGAGTCCATTTGACCCCTTATAAACCCATTTGAAGTTAAATTTCGGGTCAAACCTATATTGACCACTCCAAAGACTCTCTACCCAAGGAAAATTTAGAACCACATTCAAATGTTTGAAAAAGATATAGTTGAACAACTCCCTTCAAGAGACAAGTCAAAATTCAAGACATAAATCAACACATGTGTCAAGTGACACAATAAAATACATTACAAAATTACACATGGAAATTGTCTCTTGTTGGATTTAAATAAATCAATAAATAAAATTTAACACACATGCATCATTTACTATTACAAATAAAATATGATGCATACAAGGTATTGTCCCTCCAAATAGACAATCCCTAGCTTTATGAACGTACATAGGTCTAGGTTTGGTTCTCCATAATATTTCCATGGTCACATGGATGATTTTCCTGCACATCTCAATTACACATTAGTACTTCCCAAATAATTTCATATAATATTTAAACACATGAATAAGAATACACGTCGAACACTCTGTATACAATTGATATTAAACAAAATCAATATATCTTTTATCAAAATAAATCCACATAAGCAATTATCATAATCCTCATAATTGATCCATACATAAGCATGCATCTTATTTCTATCATCATAGTAAAATCCTGCAAATCCAAAATGACATACATCATCAAAAAGTTATCCTATTCTAGAATCATATAGAGCTCTATATCTATAGTGCATAGAAATGAAGCATCAATATATACCAATGTTATCCAAATCATGGAATCATATAAGTTCTAAGTCCATAATGCATAAAAATAAAGCATCCATAATAGTCTCAACATGAAAATCACTGAAATGCTAGGATGAGTCGGGGTAGGGCCTCACACTAGCTTGGTGACCTTAATATCAACATCAAATTCCATCACCTTAGTCACCCATTTGTGGGTGAAAAGTGGAATAAAGATCTATAGCTGCAGGCACAACACTTCAATTAAGTCATTACATGTATGGTTAGATAGATATAAGCATGAATAATAAAACCATAACAAATCGACCAATTGCCTTCTAAAAGATGAGAGTATAAGATTGCTCTCAGATTTTTTATAAGCAATACCAATGACTAGACTACACCAAGATGAAGGATTTAATCTATATGAGTATGATATTAAGCTAAAATGGATGCAAGATGGATGAATAATTTAAGCAATAATGAATTCAAGCAATATGAGATTCAAGCAATATGAGTAAACTAAATATGGATGCAAATAATCTAAAAAAAGCACAATGTATTCAATGACTCCAGAGCAAAAATCAGCATAATAATAATCTCCAAGCGTGTTCTCAAAAATATCTGGGGTAAATTGGATGAGAGTTGAAGGCTGAATTTATAGAGAATTACAAGAGAGGTGATGAAAAAGTTCAATTTAGGTTTAATTGAAAATAATTGAGAAGTTATGTTCAGCTAACCTTGAGATAGATTCCAATTATAGTTTAATTGAAATGCATTCAAATTATAAGTTCAAGTTGCATTAGAAATAAGAATTAATTAATTCCATGCACTTGTGATAAAAATAGATAATTCTTTGATTTATTCAAGAAAAGAGTCTTTTTAATGGAACTGAACTTCTTTTTCTGAAAAGCTTTGAGTTCCAATTTTAGAGAATAATCAATAATTCAATTAATTGTTTTTCTAATTTCAAGTTCTAAATTTAGAAAAAGAAATAATATCTCAAGTTTGATTTCTCTCTCAATTAAATTCTTTTACTTTATTTTCAATTCAACTCTTTCTTTGTAATTAATTCCTCTTTTGTAATAAATTAATTCTTTTTTGCATGATTAATGGCAAATTTATTAATTAATTAAATATGCTAGGATATTTAATAAATTAAATAGGATAATTGATTAAAATGATTTTCTTGGAATGATTCAATTAATTAAATGAATATTTAATTAATATTGAGTAATTGATTTGCCATGTGACATTTGATGATTGAAGAATTAATAATGTGTTCAAAGTTGATTTAATTTCCTTTGGTTAGGACCTTGGTGATGTTGTCAAGATTAGGGGCCCATGGTTTAGATGACCAATTTTAGGGTATTACATTTGCCCCTCTTTGAATTAATGTACGAGCAATGCGTTGGTTCAAAGAATATGTTGATGTCTAGGAGATACCAGTTGTGAACTTGATTGATCACGAACCAAAGAAAGAGAAAGGTGTTTATCTTGATTCAAAGCAATGAAGCTGAATGAAGTCTGATTAAAGTGATACCAATCCTGAACTTGATTGAACTAAGGAATGATAGAGAACAAAGATATCGAATTTGAACTTGATTGATCAAGAAGCGGATCTTACTGATCTAGAGCTTGATTGAACTAGACATAGTGAACGAAGATAAAAATTGATCTTGAACTTGATTGATCAAGATACAATGAGTGAAAAATAAACTGTCTAGCTTGATTCAATGTGATGAAATTGAACACTTTCTTAGATTGAGCGTGTGATCGAATATACTCTTTAAACTTTTGATTGAGTTTAAACAAATAATCAGCTTGATGAAAAGCGATGAAACTGATTAACGTTAAGAGATTGATTCAAATGAAGACAAATATCAACTTCATATGAAGAGATGAAACTGATATGCCCCTAGCGATTGATTCAATTCAGATTTGAAAATTTTCTTGACTTTGAAGATGTGAGGTCATGAGGTCATGAGTATGCCCCCTCGGGAGCGAAGTCGAAAGATAGCGAGGGTACATAATGATGATAGGCAATTTTTGGTGATGATAAGTTGTTTGAGCATAAATGATTGTGAGGAATTTTTGAAAATTTTGTGTTGATTGATAAGAAATTGAGCGTAAAGTTGTGTAGAATTAAATTGAGATTCAACATTGATTTATGAGAAATTGAGCGTAATTTGAAGAAAGAATGAGCATTTGATGAAAAGCGCTAAGTGGTCCAAATTTTGTGAAATTGACTAGAAAAATGATCTCGAATTTCGATTTCGATCCTGAAAATGGAATCAAAATGGGCAAATTAGTTAAGGGTACAATTTTCATGTCCATTGGAGCAAGTTGAAAAATTAGGGTTTTGGCTATATATGGGGTAAAAGTGTCATTTTCAATTCATTTTAACCCTCTAAGTTTGAAAATTCAAAAAGCCTTCTGCAAAGGAAATCGTGGTCTCTACTTGTGAGCATCGGTTTGAGTGCCAGAGATGATATAATTGACCTCGACACTATGAGCTAGTGGTAAGTGATCAATCTTAAGCCTCTTTATGTTCTCAATTTTGAATTTTTTTGTTCATTTTTCAAGTTTTGGCACGTTTGAAGTCGGCCCTTCTCATTTTGTCGTGCAAGATAGGATCATGTTTCGTATGAAAAACTGCTGAAGTTTGTTTTGTCATTTTAGGCCATTAGATTTGTCGTTCTAACCCCACCCTTCTATCGTATGACAACATGTATAAAAGACCATTTTGTTGTTCGGGGTCTAATCTTTTATCATATGGAGTTCTTTTGTCATATAGAGCCCAAACCTGACTCATACAAATTGTTGCCCTTCTATGTTTTGTCATTTGGGAAACAATGAGCATTTTTTAAGGTCTAAACTGGAAATTTTAATTTTGCACTGGACATAGTTGGATTTGAGTCTTACTTCTCTTCTAGGCTTATTTGGAATATTTTTTGATGCTTCATTGTTTTATTTTTGCAAGTTCGATTGCCTCATGTTCTCTTTAGATGTGTTTATCCTCCTACCATGACATTAGTGCGGCAATTATCAGAGGTTGAGTAGGCTCATATTGATTTGTGTGGCATGACACACCTTGGTTTACCAGACATCTGTGTGAATCACAGAATTCTCACAGCACTGGTTGAGTGATTCCATTTAGAGCATAATAGCTTCCATTTGCCAGTTGGGGAGATGACTATCACTCCCGAGGATGTATATAGGATCCTCCGTATCCATTTTGCTGGGGATAAGGTAGATTATGATGTAGCATTGTTACCTGGATTACAGGCAGTTAGGCATGTCTTCAAGGATCCTAATATTTTGACTTGTTCCATCAGTTGGGACATCATTATGAGCAGGTATAGTGAGGAGTTTCCTTTGGTGTGTATTCTAGCAAGTTTTATTGGCTATTTTCTGGTGCCGAATAGAGGACAGTAGGGATTCTAGTGTGGTTGGGGTAGGATTCTAGAGAGATTGATGGAGACCCCTCAGAGGCTTGGCTAGGGTTCCTGCATATTATCCCACATGTATCACGAGATGCATGAGGTTGTGTATAGGGAGGGAAAAAGCATGGCTGCTGGAGTTTTGATTTTATAGGTTTGGGCTTGGGAGCACCTCCCACTTTGTTGGCTGATTGTAGAGGATAGCAGAGAGCCTAGACAACCAATTGTATATAGGTATGAAAGTTATGTTATGCAACCCCATCTGGGAAGACCGATTTTTGGTGACGATAGCTAGATGACCTTATAGCCATGATATGGAGACCTTATAGGGGCCTAGAGCCATGGGATGACTAGCGACTGGTACGCAGGGATATTTTTGCTACGCACCCACTTATCGGTAGATCACAGACTATAGTAGAGTGATTTGTAGCTTCTCAAGTGATGAGGCAGTATGGCAAGCCTCAGGAGATCTCACAGAAGTTCATAGCGTATGCGCGTTATGATGATGAGAAGAGATGGGGATGGTCACCAAGGTTATCCTATGCCTTGTGCAGGAGCTCACTGGTTTACAACACTTGAGATGGGATTACATGGATGATGTTGCGGATGCAGGGGTATTGCCCCAGTATAGGGATTGGTTCTAGTAGCATCCATTCCCTAGGTTGACAGATTCAGCTGAGTAGGCTCCGCACATTCAAGAGATTGAGGATGATACCCTAGCACAGGGATAGGGACAGAGAGTTGAGGCTCTGAGGTGGGCAAGTGGTGATCCTGGTGCTAGTAGTAGTAGGGTTCTAGCTAGGGTTGGACAGCAGAGGAGTGAGGGCGGATCCCTTGGGAGGATAGGTGTTAGGCTGGGCGAAGCTGAGGAGGAGAGAGCAGCACCGAGATAGGTCTGACAGTAGAGGGAGGAGTAGGGTGGAGTTGGAGGTTGAGATGGGGGTAGAGAGCTTGTGAGAGAGTAGGGGACTAATGTGAGATGGTCGATGAGAGCATGTCTTGCGGAGCTGTAGTCACAGCTGACAGTGGCTCAAACTTAGCTGGAAGAGCGAGACCAATAGCTAGTAGAGCTTAGGGCTGAGCGCGATCATTAGATCACAGAGATGAGAGCAGAGAGGAGAGTAGAGATGGATGTTTTGTGGTAGGAGGTCCTTCACCAGACAAGTAGGGTGGCATACTATGTTGCAGTGTATAACGTAGCAGTTCCAATTACGCAATAGGTTGTCCCCTACTCGCAGTACATGGCACGGTCAGAGGGAGCTCGGGCACCTCGTCAGGATCCTGGTCAGTAGGCTCCACCTCCTCCACCAAGCAATGAGGGAGAGGCTGACAGCTAGATATTCTTTTTGTAGCTCTGATATTTTTTTGTAGACATACCCATTTTTTGTAGCCTATATGATTCTTGCTCCGATAGGAGTTTGTATATGTCATTTGACATCATTTTGTACTCTGAGACTTTATACGATATATATATGAGATCAATTTGACTTCATTGTACTTGTGTTGATTCATTTATGAGATGCTTTCTATATGCTTTATTCTATATGTATGCATTTCTTTCAGTATGGATGTATGTAATGCAAATGATTATGGTGTCTATTTTTGTTTCTTTTCATACGCAAATAATGATGAATGCAAATGAATAATAAGTAATGCATTTTTTTATTTTTCTATGCAATAAGATGAATGCAAATGAGTAATAATGAATGTAAGAATCTATATAAAATGTTTATGTATGCAGCTAACATCTCAAAAACACAAGTACTCGATTGGAGAAATGATGAAAAATAGACCACTTAGCAAAGAAATGATGATGCTTCCAGCTCTCATAAAATTAAGAGATCATTATTATCACACCGAAATCACTTTAGATTCACAAAATATAGAATGAAATGCAAAATGATATGCAAAATGCAACCTAAACCTAATCATTGGATTTAAAATGCTTAAGATTCATCACCGAGCATAACGAACATAATACGCAGATTAGAGTTCCTTTCTTTTTCAATGTGCAATATTTATTATCTTGTCCGCAATGACCCCTTTTTCGTTCATATCCTTGGACAGATTTCGCAGGGACCCAAATTGCATCATAAAGAAATTCCCTCAAAACAGACAAAGAAATGATGTAGACCTCCTTGTAGCATACAAATAAGTGGAGTCAAGGTTAGTGAGGCGATTTCACCTTGATGTGAAGGCTCTTATCATAGACACCTAGCTAATTTTATGTTTCCAGATCATTGGGATCATTCCTACAAGCAAAAAACAAAGAAAATATTATGCCCCCCATCCTTGCTCCTCTTACTCACGATAGACTTCCTTGAGTTACTCGGAGAGATAATAATCGAAAACCAATATAAAAGACAACACACAAAGAAAATTTTCATGCATAGCTCAAACTTTTTAGTGATTGTTTTCCATTATGTTGTTTTGCCTGTGAACTCAGTGATAAAAATATTCAGTAGTCAAGAGACAGGTGACTGACTCAGAGTGGACGACCAAGTTTCACTGAAAGAAAGATGACTTGGTTGATATTGCTTAGGACACGTAAATTGCTCAGTCGATTACCCTAAGACTAGGACATTGATCAGTTTCAAGCCACGAGGGTTCCAATGAACTAGGATGTCATGAAAGTGACTCAAATATATGCACAAGCAAAAACAAAGATGCAGGAAAGCAGGAATGCCAATGTTGCATTGATAGATGGAGTGCTTGAGTACAAGAGGTGCCTGTTTACCAGCTTTTCACCTGCTTGGCAGAGATTCTTTTTTTTCTTTTACCAAGGTGCATGTTTGCCAGGTTTTCACCAGGGCAATTTCTCTCTTTATATATTTTTTTCTTTTCTTTTTCTATTTTTGTTTCTCATGACTTTTTCAACTATACATGTTGCTGGAGCAGAGAATGATAAGTGAAGAATTTCTTCAAGTGGTTGGTGTTAATAGGTTCATGAATCTATTCTCCTTCCAATTTTGAGAGTAGATAGGCACCAGAGTCAAAGATAGTAACGATGTAGGGACCCAGCCAGTTGGGTTCAAATTTCCCTTTATTGTCTCGAAATTGTTGATTTTTAGGATTTTCTCTTAGAACTAGGTCACCAACCTGAAATTCTCTTTGTCTAACTTTCTTGTTATATCCTCTGGATATTCTCTTCTAATATACTCTGAGATGATCAAATGCCACTTGCCGACGCTCATCCAGCAATTCAAGTTCTTGCAATCTAGATATTCTATGATCTTCATTAGTAACAAGACCTTGCAAAGAAACTCTTAGAGATGGTATTTCCACTTCAATAGGTAATGCTGCTTTGGACCCATACACCAAAGAAAAAGGTGTAGTCCCAGTAGGTGTTCTGATACTTGTTCTGTAAGCCCATAGTGCATGATTGAGCTACAGATGCTAATCCTTCCCAGATTTGTTCACTATTTTATGCAAGATAGTCAATAGGTTTTTGTTAGATGCCTCGGCTTGTCCATTACCTTGAGGATAATATACTGATGACCAATGTTGTTTTATTTTGAATTTCTCACAAAGCTCATCTAGGTCTTTATTCTTGAACTATCCTCCATTATCAGTCACGATGGACGAAGGTATCCCATACCTGCAGATGATATAATTTAAGATGAAGAAGCGACTTGTTTACCAGTTGCTTTGATGAGTGGAACTTCTTCTACCCACTTGGTGAAATACTCAGTGGTAGTTATGATGAATTTATGTCCATTGGATGAAGCACAATAGATCTGGCAAATGAGATCAAAAGCCCATTGCTGAAAAGGCCAATGTGTAGTGAAGGGTATGAGATCCCTTGCTGGAGCATGTATGAGGTTCCCATGTAGCTAATATTTTTCAAAAGTATTATCAAATTTAATAGCATCTCTCTCCATGTTTGACTAGTAGTAGCCAGCCCGTAGTAGTTTTCGAGCTAAAGTAAGACCATTCGAATGAGATCCACAAATATCTTCATGAACTTCTGATAACACATGTTTAGACTCTTCAGTTTCTAGACACCTAAGAAATGTATCATCCAAACCTCATCTAAATAAATCATTAGCAATGATAACATACTGTGAAGCATTTTAGGTTAGGTTTCTTTTCTCATTACGGGTAAGATTTTCAGGTATAATTTGGTCTCATAGATAAGAGTAGATGTGGCTGTATGAAGATGAGTCATGTCCAATAATAGAATAGACTATTTGGGATTTAGGGGAATCATAGGCCGAGTAATGTTACTCTTCCACCAGGAATTCAAAGCAAAAATTAGATTCTTGCAACTCAGGGATAGACGCCAAGGTGGCCATAGCATATGCTACTCTATTTGCGGATCTAGGAATCTGTTGGAATGATACAAAAGAAAAATATTTCTTGAGATCATCCACCATCCTCTTATAAGGCATCAGTTTCTCATCTCAAGTCTCATATGTATCATTAATTTGATTTATGATCAGCCGAGAATCTCCATAGATGTGTAATTCTGCAACCTTCCATTCAATAGCTAGCTTTATCCCATTCACCAAAGCTTCATATTCTGCAATGTTATTTTTGCAAGGGAACATAATCTTATAAGACTTTGGGATTGTATACTTCAGAGGAGTAATAAATAGTATTCCAACACCAGAACCATTTTGAGTAAAAGACCCATCGAAGAACATCTTCCAAGGTTGTTGAGTAAGATGCATTATTGATTCATCTGGAAACTCTATATGTAGCAGTTGAGTGTCTTCAAGCGAAGCTTCAGCAAGTTGATCAGAAATTACCTATCCTTTTATGACATTGCGCTCCACATACTCAATATCAAATTTTGTAAGTATCATGACCCATTTTGCCAATCTTCTTGTAAGTGTTGCTTTGCTGAGAAGATATTTGAGTGGATCAATTTTAGCCACCAACTTAATTGAATGTGCTAACATGTAGTGTCTTAGTTTTTGTGATGCAAAGACTAATGCCAAGCATGATTTTTCTATTATAGTGTATTTCATTTCATAAGACACCAATGTTCTGCTGATGTAATAGATAGCTCGTTCCTTTTTATTATCATCTTGTTGTGCCAGAAGTGCCCCGAGTGATGAATCAATTACTGATATATATAAGATCAATGGTTTACCTTGAATAGGTGGCATCAATATTGGTGGATTTGATAGGTACTCTTTGAGTTGCTGAAGATGTTGTTCACATTCCTGATCCCAATTGTATATTACTCCTTTCCTCAATACTTTTGTGAAAGGTTGAGCTTTGTCTGCTAGCTAAGAAATGAAGCATCTGATTGATTCGAGACGTCCCTGTAGACTTCTCATTTGACTGATGTTCTTTAGAGGTGGCATTTCCATTATGGCTTGGACCTTCTCAGAATCAACCTTGATTCCCTTCTTTGAAATGATGTAGCCAAGTAGTTTACCAGATGTCACTCGAAATGCACACTTTTTTGGATTTAACAGGAGTTTGAACTTTTCCATTCTATCTAGTATAGGACCTATCTCTTGAATATGTGTTGATCTCTTCATAGTCTTCACTAAAGTGTCATCAACATAATCTTCCATATTCTTGTGCATCATGTCATGAAAAATAATCGTGACTGCTCTTTGATAGGTTGCTCCTACGTTCTTTAGCCCAAATGGCATGACATTCCAGTAAAAGGTTCCCCATGCATAGGTGAAAGTTGTCTTTTCTTGATCTCCAAGAGCTATTTTGATTTGATTATATCCGAAGAATCCGTCCATTAGTTTGTACATCTCATACCCAACAGTCATGTTGACTATCATATCAATGTTTGGTAATGGAAAGTCATCCTTCAGACAAGCTTTGTTGAGATCTCTGAAGTCAGTGCAAACTCTGATAGATTTGTCTACCTTTGACACAGGTACTATGTTTGAAATCCATTCGACATAATCTATAACTCTAATGAATCCAACTTTTAGCAGTTTTTCTAGCTCAGCTTTGACTAGTAGTGCCACATGAGGGTGCATCTTACGAATTTTTTGCTTGATTGGTTTAACTCCTAGTGTGATAGAAAGATGGTGCATGATGAGATCAGGATCCAAGCTTGGCATATCAGAGTATGTCCATGCAAAGTTTATTTTCTTTTCTGAGAATAGATGAGTGAAATCCTTCAATTCTTCTGCTGATAGAGATTGAGCTACATGAATGATGTGTGATGTCTCTTGACTCCCAATGTTCATTGGCTGAGTTGGCTTGATCAATATGGAAGACCTTTCCTAGAAATGACTTGGAAGTATATCAAGTATCTCACCTTTAGGCACCTTAGAGAGGTTTTCACCCTTAGGTACGTCCTTTATTTTCTCTTTTTTAGATTTTGAAACCGCCACAATGTGGTTTTCACCATTAGATCTTTTATTTTTTATTTTTCTTATTTTTGCGACTAAGATACTTGATATCTGATTCAGTTATGTTTTCACTCTATTCACTAGTGGAAGAGTCCATAGGTTCAACTACATTGAGATAATAGGCTAACATATAGTCATTGGCAAAAGTAGGTATATTCATGGGCTGGTTTTGTAAAGTACAGTCAATTAGTTCTGGATGTAGTAAGGATAAATGTTGGATAGGTTTGAGGGAGTTCATGATATTGTCATCACAACTATTGATCAAAAAGTCAAGTTTTAGAAGGATACCTTGTGTAAATGTCTCAAGACTACGAAGAGTTAGAACATGATTATTAAAATGCACATTAATATTTAGTTGATCTAATCCAATAAACATACTTGTAGCATCGTTCCCCACACCAAACTAGACGTCATATCATGGTTTGATAGTAATAAGATCAGTAGATAGATTTTCATCATTTACATCAGATGATTCAGAATTTGATGCTAAGTAGATATTGTCTTGAATAGGACTGTTGTTAGAGTCATCAGAGTCATCGGATGAAGTTTCTGAGGCTTCTTCAAGTGATTTAGTGAGTATATGTATGGTATCAACACCAACATCTTTAATGTTGTAAGTTCCTTGAAGATTTGTCTCATTTATAATTTGTATTTGACATACCTATTGACATAATCTTACTATATTTGTGATTTGTTGTCATCTACTCCCTTCAGCTTCTTTTGGACTGATAACGAGTTCTTGTTCTGTACCTTCCAACTCTTCTTGTGTAGTGCTATACCTGATTTGTTTTGTCTTAGTATAGGGGTACATAGATGAAAAGAGTTCTAGTATTCTTCCTTCCTTTAGTCCTTGTTCATAGTTTGCTTGTCTTCTTAGTCTGATTTCCTGTATTTCCTTCTCTTGTTTTATGCACATCAGTTCTTGAGTATCATCTATGATACTGCTAGACTCTTCTAGAGTTTCTATACTGGATGTATCTAAGAGGTGGTCAGGACCCCATTCATACTCGTTTAAGTCAGTCTCTAAATCATCTACTTGCTGCCTACCAGTGTATGTGACTGGAACTTTTAGTGGTGCAAACAATTCTTTGATTCTTACTACTTCATCTCTTATATCCTATGGGACCTCAACTCCTTGCATTATTCTAGCTAACACTATCAGAGCTTGAGTGTTGATTGTTTCTTCTTTCTTGACCGTTGATTCCTCTTTCTCTTTTACACACTCTGCTTGATTTTGTTGAGTGTTTGTTTCTTGTAATGTTGAAGGCAATATCCTTTTCTGCCACTTAGACTTAGAAGCATGTTTTTGATCTAATGTCTTTTTTGGATTGTACCCCAGTCCAGCCTTATCATTTGTTGATTTTGTTTGCAGCTGAATTGGTTCAATGAAACCCTCTTGATGTTTGCCCAGGGGACCAGTACTTGAATATCCCATGCATTGAATCATCTTGTAGCTAGGACCATATTGGGTTGAGGAAATCTCACAATGTTGTACCTCCTCATTTTGACTATCTTCCTTGAAAAGCCAGTTAAGAACAACATCCTCTTCTATTTCATCTACCAAGGAAGTAGAAGACTGTACAAAAAGACCATCATATATGATATTCAGAGCTGAAGTTTGTGTTCTCATAGCCTCTGATGGTTTGCCCAACTGTTTTGGTGATGGAGGGAGAGAAACTAATGAGAGTACCAGTTCTATCTTGTAGCCATCCATGTCGGTATTTGTAATCTTCATTTTCTTTTCTAATTCTTTCATCAAAGCTTCCAGATTTTCATTTGTAGAGGCTACCCTATTATGAGGCACAAAAGTATTATCACCTTTTATTAATGCATTACAGGTGACATTTGTATCAGGAGGAATACTGACTTCTGTTCCATTATAAGGAAATTTTAAGCATTGATGGTATGTTGATGGAACTACCTTCATCTCATGAATCCGTGACCTGCCCAGTAAGATATTGTATGACAAAGGAAGATCAAGTACCTAAAAAAGGACATCTCTTTCTACAGGTCCCGCCCTGATTGGTAATGATACCAGACCTTTAGAGGTCCTTTCTTCTTCATCATAGGCTTTAATTGTTATTTTCTTGGTGGGATCAATGACATTTTCAGAGAATCCTAGTTGTGTAAGAAGACTGTAAGTACAAATATTCAACCCCACACCTCCATCTATCAGAACATGTTTGACTCTGTGTTTATGGATCATGGCTTCAATATGCAATGGCTGATTATGTGGATGATTTAGCGAGTTGTCATCTTCTTCAGAGAAAGTCAGATAGTGAGGTGAAGTTAGATGACCCACCATAGACTGAAACTGATCAATATCTAAATCTTTGGGAACATTAGTGGTGAGCAATGCTTTGTCTAAGATCTCTTTGTGAACAGATGAGAGTTTTAGCAATTCAAAGATTGAGATCTGAGCATTTGTCCTTTTTAATTGTTCCACAATGCTATATCCAGAGGATTATGTTGAAGTTAGCCTTTTAAATTTATCCAAGGTCAATTCTTTTTGTTTGTTTGACGAGGTTGGTGGGTTCAATGTTGCTTGAGCCAAGTTGGAAGAACTAGCTCCTTGGAGAGTGACTTTATTCTGAGAACAAGTCAGAGCTCTTGCATATCGTGATTCATTTGGTTTGTCTTGGACTATAATCACATTGCAATATTCTGACTGGGAAAGCTCAATGATGTTGATGATGTTGTCATTGCTGGTATAAGTATAATTTACTTTGGCACTTCCTTTGATCTTTGTTGAATCACCTTGTTCATAAATAGGTAAAGGGTCCTTAAATGCTTTGTGATTAGCATTGGTCTGGTGATTCCTGACAACAATTTTACCAGTGTCTATGAGATCTTGAATATCATGTTTGAGCTTCATGCAATTGTTTGTGTTATGACCTTTATTCCAATGGAAGCCATAGTATTCATTTTCTCTTTACCATTTTGGTTTGATTTCTGGATCATATGGTCTGGAGTTATCTGGTAGCATTATCAAGTTGTTTGCCAACAGATTTTTGAAAGTGGATTCATATGATTCTTCGAGCGGAGTAAAATCATGCTTAGGTTTGGAAAGCCAAGGTTTCTCTTTGAACCATTCTTTTGTTTTCTACGGAGGATTTTCTGTTGCAGCTTCAGCAACTTTGAGCACTTGTGTGACACTAGCCAAGTTGAATATTGTAGGCTTTGAGTTGGTTTTAACAGTGTCTACTACTCTGTCATTAGCAATGTTCTTATTGTTGTCTTTGCTATACTTCCAATACTTGTTTTTCTCTTTAGAGCTAGATCATGGTTGTGTTTCTTTCCAAGGTGAGATATCCCCCTTCTTAATGAGCACATCTTCCATTTGAATGAAATTACCTACCATTTTTTTAAATGATGGGTGTACTTGCATTTGTATACTATATTTCAATTCTGGAACCAAGTTGTTGACGAATATGTCCATTTTTTCAGAATCTAGGATAGGTCATGAATACCTAGAGAACATCTTTCTCCAATGTTGAAGGAAAGTAAGGAAAGGCTCCCCTATTTTCTATTTAGTATTGTAAAGCTTGATCATAGTCACAGGATGTCGAATGTTGTATGAGTATTGTTGTAAGAATAGTTGGATTAGTTCTTCAAACATTTTTATTCCTCTAGGTAGACTTGAGAACCATTCCATGGCTTGTCCTCCCAAACTCCTCGGGAAAAGGCATATGAGATACGTTTGATCATGCATGAACTCCATATAGGCAGCACAAAACTCTCTAACATGATCTTCAGGATATGAGGTACCATCATATTTGCCAAATTTTGGGATCTCAACTCGTGAAGGGAATGAAGGCATGTATAGATTCTTGTCAAATGGAAAAGGGCATATTATCTCCAAAGAATATTGTTTTGGGGACTTATCCTTATTCTTCAGTTCAGTGATCTCGGTCCATAAGGTTAGTAATTGTTTGTGTACCATGAGTATAGGTGATTCTTCCTTTTTAGTAATGAGTGTCTGAACATCATATCCAGTAGGAAGCTTGGCACCTTGTTTTACTAGTTCTAAGAAATAGTCTTTCGTTTCTCGAGCTAGGATAGCTTTCATCATTTTTCAGAAGTCTTTATCCTTTTGACAGTCATGAGTTTCTTTTTTCTAGAGGTTCAATGTCTTCTACAACTTCACTTGATGAGGAATCATTATCGGTTTTGTGAACATTAAGGTTGTCTTTGTCATTGTATTTTGTCTCATGTATGGTGGGAGATTCAGGTTCATCAAAAATTGGTACCCTTGATGATAAAGGTTTATCAGTGAGCGGGTCCATCACGTAGTATGGGTTATCTTGATATGTGAAGGGTTGTCCTTTGCCTTTGGCCTCTTTCTTACAAGAACTCCTAGTTTGAGTAGGCATTTTTATGGATTAGTATGACTTAAAATTGTTTGTGATGCAGAGGTCAAGATCAATTTCAAAGCTAGTTGTTCGGTTAACGTATTTGTTTGAGAGAAGCAAATGAGATTTAGTCTGGTTTTAGGAAAGATCTATCCTGTATAAGACGTTTATCTTAGTTGATTTGAGAGTAGTGACTAAGATTCGGTATGGTTTCAGGAACGATCATCCTATATAAGATGTTATCTAAGTGACTTAGGTTTGATAGGTAGTTGATTGAACAAGCTGAAAAGATGATCGACCAAATCGTGCAACACAAATGATAGAGGTTCACTCTCTTGATCTATTTATGATTAGGATGATGATAACTAGTATTATGTTTGTTGTAGACTTTTTGAGGCAAGTTTGACTGCTCTGTATTGACAAAACCAGAGATTCATATGATAGGATTTACTAAGCAGAACGACAATTTAATAGTTCCAAGATGAGAATAGTTTTGTTTCGTACAAGTTGCTGCCTAGTACCGTACGACAAATGGGTATGTCCAAAATAACAAAATATTCAATGCAGCAATGTTTCGTATGACACAGGATTTATCTTCAGACAATAGACTGCTAGGCTTCGTATGATAGAGGATTGAGCTCAGACGATAAATTATCAGGCTCATACGACATAGGATATGGTGCAGGATGATAAATGATTAGATTCGTACGATTGTTAATAGGGCAGAGACTAAAATTTTGAGTTTTTTGATAGCTGAGTATGAGAACTGAGTATGACCAATTCTAAGATGGACTAATTTTTGACCAGGATAGACTAGTTTTTGACAAAATTTTGACTTAGGATGGACTAGTTCTGACATGGACAAAGTTTTTTTTTAATCATTGAGTTGTATCATGTTTTCTCTAGTCTTTTGGTATTTTAGTTTTTGTTTCAGGGATGAAAACACAGAAAACACGTAGTATGAATAGTAACTCCAATCACAACATGCAAGCCCTAAGGAATTTGGTGAGAGAAGAAAACCTTTGCTTGTAGACTCAGGTACACACCCAATAGCTAATCAAAATATGACCACTGAGTCTCACGCAATGGATTTTCAATGTCGTATTATCTGACTCCAAATGCTAATGGGGGCACGAAATGACAAGTATCTTGGGAGAGTTACTATCTCTCTTGCACAAAGATTATCCCCCTTTCAGAGGTGAATCAGGTAGCTTCTAATTTTAATTGGATCTAGTAAGGGGTCCGTTCGGCACGTTGAGGTATAAACTCAATTAAGAGATCCCCCAACCTTGAAAACCAAGGTTTAATATACCCAAAGGTATGAAGGAGAGCTATTCTTGAGCACTGTCGTTGATTTGATTTTCATCAAATCACATTTATTTTATAGTGGGTTGGAGTACTTGGCATTTAGTCATTCCCCTTACACCAAGTCGTAAAGGCTTTAAGAGTTTTTAAGCTCCTTGAGAGGGCAGGCCCGCTAAATATGTACAAATCTCAAACAAAGAAAAAGCCTCAAGGGTCTGGATTTTTGATTGTCTAGAAAAAGACAAGAGCATACTCTCCTACCTCTCAAAATATTCTAAAAAATGAAAGACAGATTTGTTCTTTAACCAGATAGCAATTTAGGTGCCTAAAAATGAATTGAAAGAATACATGATGTTTGGTCGATTCTCCTCAGGCAACCTGAAAAGACAACAAATCAGCAATCATATTGTCTGTGTGCAACAAGCATATTCTTCGACAAGCATTCTACAAAAATTGATTAGGCTATGAAAAATTCTAAGATAGACAGATAAACAACCAGGGTCAATCGCCAATATAACCAATCTGAACAGAAAACCAGAATCATAAAATTTTCTTTTTTGTCCTTTTAACCAGAAAAATATAGAATTGTACGACAGAGTTTACCAGATCGTACTATACAAGATTCCTTCTTGTACGATATAGAATTCCATTTTGTACGATACCTACAGTTTGTCATTTCATCCTATGGGAAATGTCGTACGAGATGACGCAAAGACTATACGGACAAAAATCTGAAAAATAACAAAAATAAAAAGTCAGTCTTTGTGGCCGAAAAATGTAGTCTTCTACCCCACGGTGGGTACCAGAAATGTGTGTGTGAAAAGTGGAATAAGGATCTGTAGCTGCAAGCACAACACTTCAATTAAGTCATTACATGTATGGTTAGATAGATATAAGCATGAATAATAAAACCATAACAAATTGACCAATTGCCTTCTAAAAGATGCGAGTATAAGATTGCTCTCAGATTTTTTATAAGCAATACCAGTGACTAGACTACACCAAGATGAAGGATTTAATCTATATGAGCATGATATTAAGTTAAAATGGATTAAAGATGGATGAAAAATTCAAGCAATATTAGATTCAGGCAATATGAGTAAACTAAATATGGATGCAAATAATCTAAAAAAAACACAATGTATTCAATGACTCTAGAGCAAAAATCAGCATAATAATAATCTCCAAGCGTGTTCTCAAAAATCTCAATTATAAGAGAGATTAATTGAAAATATGGGTAACTTGGATGAGAGCTAAAGGCTGAATTTATAGAGAATTACAAGAGAAATGATGAAAAAGTTCAATTTAGGATTAACTAAAAATAATTGAGAAATCATGTTCAGTTAACCTTGAGATAGATTCCAATTATAGTTTAATTGAAATGCATTCAAATTATAAGTTCAAGTTTCATTAGAAATAAGAATTAATTAATTCCATGCACTTGTGATAAAAATAGATAATTATTTGATTTATTCAAAAAAAGAGTCTTTTAATGCAACTGAACTTCTTTTTCTAAAAAGCTTTGAGTTCCAATTTTAGAGAATAATCAATAATTCAATTAATTGCTTTTCTAATTTCAAGTTCTAAATTTAGAAAAAGAAATAATATCTCAAGTTTGATTTCTCTCTCAATTCAATTCTTTAACTTTATTTTCAATTCAACTCTTGCTTTGTAATTAATTCCTCTTTTGTAATAAATTAATTCTTTTTATATGATTAATGGCAAATTTATTAATTAATTAAATATGCTAGGATATTTAATAAATTAAATAGGATAATTGATTAAAATGATTTTCTTGGAATGATTCAACTAATTAAATGAATATTTAATTAATATTGAGTAATTGATCTGCCATGTGACAATTGATGATTGAAGAAATTAATAATGTGCTCAAAGTTGATTTAACTGCCTTTGGTTAGGACCTTGGTGATGTTGTTGAGATTAGGGGCCCATGATTTAGATGACCAATTTTAGGGTAATACACCAACCAGCCCTCCTATCATTTAAGTCTTTGCTGAGCAAAAACACTCTTACTGAGGGGTGAGAAACCATCAACTTAACCCTATTGTTAGACAACATATACTTAAACTTTTTCAAACTCCTAACAACAACAAGAACATGTTTTCCAACAAAAGAATATTTCTCCTCATAATCCTTAAGGCATTGACTGAAAAAGGCCACAAGCTGCTCCAAACCATGCTCATTTTCTTGAACCAACATAGCTGAGATGCTGTCAATACTGCCATAAGCATACAAAATAAAGTCTTTTAAGAAATCTAGGTTTAGCAAAGTAGGAGCAGTTGCAAGTGCCTTTTTTATAAGCTCAGAACTCCTCCTCCCATCCTTAGACCACCTGAAAGGAATATCCCTTTTCAACATAGAAGTTAGAGGTTTTAATAATTCTGCAATATCTAGAATAAACCTCCTAACAAAATTAATCCTACCCAAGAAGCTTTGCAAGACCTTCTTGTGTGCTCGTAGAGGTAAGGAAAGAATAGCACTTACCCTCTCTGGATCAATAGTAATACCCTCTTTTGACACCACATAGCCCAGGAGCTTACCCTCATGAACAGAAAACACACATTTCTTTGGGTTAAGAGATATCCCATACTCTCTACACCTCTCAAAATTTTTCTTTAGGTGAGCTAGGTGTTCAACTGAATTTCTGGAATAAATAGTGATATCATCCAAATAAACAAGTACAAATTTATACATCAAAAGATGAAATGTCATATCCATAGCATGCTGAAAAGTGGCACCAGCATTTGACAAACCAAATGGCATCTTTTTATAGGCCATAGTGCCCCATTTAGTTGTAAATTCTATTTTGAATTGATCTTCCTCCTTAACTAAAACTTGGTTATAACCTGAAAAACCATCTAGCAAGGAGTATCTCTCAAAACCTGCAACAACTTGTAGAATCTGCTCCATAGAGGGCAGTGGATATCTATCCTTTAGAGAGGCTCTATTAAGATCTTGGAAATCAACACAAAGTCTAATTTCAGCATTCTTTTTCCTAACTGGGACAAGGTTTGACACCTAAGAGGTGTTTGATAGGAAAAATGATGTTGCTCTGAATGAATTTATTAAGTTCTTTGACCATAAGGGGCTCAAGCTTTGGATTAAGAGGTCTCTATTTTTTCCTCACAGCTTTAGCATTTGGCTCAAGCTCTATGGTATGTTGGGAAATACTAGGGTCAAAGCCTTTTAAATCAGAATATTTCCAAGCAAATATATCACTAAACTCTTGGCATAGTAAAACAAATGCATGGCTTTCCTCTAAAGTGCACACCTTGCCAAGCTTTAACAACTTATCCTTGAAAATCTCAACGTTTTCATAATGCTCCTCCTTGATCTGCAAGCTAGACTTTTCTTTTCTCACTTGACCATCCTCATTGAAAATTGACTCCAATGTGACCAAACCCTTAGGTAGCTTGTTTATTTTCAGCTGTATGACCTGATCATCATACTGTTCCTTAAACTTATCTTGGTTGGTATTTGAAAACTCTGCCTCTTCCCTCGAAAAGCTAATCATCTACTAATCACTATCAAAAACTTTCCAATGATCAACATTGTTAGGAATGGAAGACCTAACAATCACTTTTACATATTGATGTTCATTAATATTGCTAATATTACTTGGAATATCATATTGTGCTCCTATTACAGCAATTTTATCAGCATGCTTATTAAGATTTCTAGGAATAGACAGCATATTGAAAGCTTGGAAATCTTCAATAAGATCCCATACCCTATGTTTATAAGACTTTAAAAGATCATTCTTAGTGGTATGGAGACCTCTTACTTGGTTGGCAACCAGTTCACTATCACCATAAACCTGCAAATAGATGATTCCTCTCTTCTTTGCCCATTGTAGACTATGAATTAACACCTCATACTCACCTGTATTATTGTTGCAGGTAAAAGAAAACCTGAAAGTTGCATAATACTTATCATCAATATTGGAAATCAACATGCAAACACTACCAGCACCATTCTTACTTCTTGACCCATCAAAATAGAGTTTCCAAAGCTCATTTTGATGTTGATTATCTTGTTGTCCAGCATCCTTCATCAAATTTGGGACAACAAAACCTTGTTCATGAAGCATATAGACTCCAAGGTTTTCTTCATCTATATTTTTAAAAGGATCTTCCTCGAGATTCGTAGCTTCCCATTCATCTAGAATAATGTCAGGATTGCCATCTATAGGGGTGTTTGGATCACACGGAATGGGTTGATCAACCTTCTCATGAACGGTCAAATTAGCATTGACACCACTAGGGACATAGGGTTCTATGTGATCATTAGCCAAAGCATTTGATTTAATAGGAACTTTAGTCCCATACCAAGTCCTGAAAAACATATGTGACCAATTAGATGAGAAATAATCCCCTAATTTGGTAGTCTCTTGATAAGCAAATTACAAAGTACGGTGGCAAGTCTATCACATATACATCTTGCAGAATAGAAAAATTGGGGCAAGCATCAAGTGTTAGACTCAAATTTTTAATGACTACTACAATATTTACAGTAGTCCCATCTAATTGCACTACACCCTTATTCAATGGCTCATAAGTCAATCATAACTGGTCAACCAACTGCTTGGGCATGATTGAGCTACTTGCACCTGAATCTATCGTGCAGTTATGCACTAGGTGCTAGCCAATGATTAGAGTGACATAAAAGGGAGATGGTTTGTTTACCTTGGATTGTTGAGACTATTGTTCACTCTTTTGTTGAGGCTTATTGGTAAGAAAAACCTTTGAAGCTTGTTGATTAGATGTTGGGAAGTTAAGGAAAGGTTAGACAAAGCATCATGTAACAAATCTTTTTGCCTAGGCAGAGCTAGTGAATCCCACATTGACACACTAACATGATTTTTCTTCATCTGATCCAAAATATTAAAATCAGTCATACTGGCCTTCTATTGTCCCTTAGTAACAACAATGTCCTTTTGCACTTGTGCTGGTTGAGGTTGACTTTTTGGCTAATCTTTGGTCACCACAGGTTGTGATCTCTGAAGAAACCGCGTATTTTGAGCAGAGAAAGGCCTTGCCTGAGCTTGGGTACTTGAGAAAGTCTGATCATTATTCTTATCAATCTGCTGCTCCATGTCGACAGCCCTTTTCTTGGATCTTGTGTTGACTGCTACAGGGATGTATGACTGATTTTGAGGTTGTTTAACCCCACAAAACTCCTCACCTTGCCAATTCATCAAAGTAACATCCGGACTACCTTGTCCCAAGGGTGTAGCATGTTGTTCATTAACTTCCTGAGACTAATTTCTTGGAACAAAAACACTATTTTGCACCATCAATGCCTGATTTAACATGTCATTAGAGCATGGAGATTGGTTATGTGGTTGGTTGCAAGGAAAACACCACTCATAGTGAGCTACCAAGTTATTCTGGATAGGAACAATATCCCTTGAGGAACTGGGTGTATTAGGATTATATTGTTGAAAAGGCCTTTGGTTAAAATTCCTTCTTTGACCTTGAGAGTTTGGCTAGTACGAAGCCTGGTAGGGAGCTTGGAAAAGAATTTGGTAAGGTGGTTGAGTTTGGGCTTTCTTGGTATTAACCAACTCATTATAGGTCGGCTTCCTATTTGATCACCTATAGAACTTAAATGAATCTTTGAGAAAAGGGAAGAACGATATGCTTAAAACTGAAAATTAACTACTACTAAGTGATCCACTAATGATAAAAGACCTGCAAACTGCTTACAAATCCACAAGATAACCAACTAATGAAATTGCTTAAACTCACAACTCAAACATACATGTTTGCATAAATGATTCTCTTGAAAGGTTGGCTTACTGATGTTCACTAAAAGGAGAATAATAGCATTCTCACAATTTTGATGCAACAGAATCACATACACAATCAGAGACTTGCACTATAACATGTACCTCAGCCCTAATCATCTGAAGAAACTAAGATAAAATGAAGGATTCTACAAAAGAATCACACAATTTTAATCAAAATTCTTACAATCATAACACTTGGACCAAAGAATTTAAGGAGGAACTTAGCATCTTTATTGAAAACAAGGAACTTTCTGCATTACAAATCTGGAAAAACTCCCAAAAAAGAGTTACAAGAGCCTGAGTATCTTCTGCTACACAATCTCAAAACTCCCCAACTCTAATTCTAGAACTTCTCCCCTCTTAAGAGTGAAAAACAATCATTTATATGAGAATCTTGCAAAAAAATTGAAAATTGAAATTTTGGCTCCAAGATGGATCAGTTGTCATCAATTCTAATCTTTTCCTCAAAATTAGGGGCTTAAATGAGAGAGAAACTCTTCCAAAACTACAACTTACTACCTGATGACTTCTTCTTTCTTCGTCGCTAATTCCACCTAGACACTATCAGACTTGGCCATTTGATATAGCCACCTGCATTAAATATCAACACATAACAGAAACCATCAGGACTGGTGATGACTTTTCGCTATGTCGCAAGGATTAACCTTTATGCACATTTTCATTGCGGTATAGCGACAACCCTTGGATCTTTAGGAACCTGTCTAGCTTTTAACCACTCTGCTTTTTGCTTTTATCTCTCTTGTTTCTCTCTCCTTCCTGGGCCCATGGGAACAGCGACAATAATGAACTTTGAACCATTGAACCACTTTGAACCAGTTCAAAGTTCAAGTTCAAAGTTGATTTAAAAAATATAGACATCCGCTCGTCTATAGACTTTTGCCACATGTCAGCCTTTGATTTGCTCGTGGGTCCACTTTGTCTACCATCTGGACTTGGTTTGACTTGGTTCTTCATCTTCTCTCTACCAAATGGCACATCCTCATTCATTATGAGCCCACCTAGACGGCCACCTCAACTTCCACCTTTCCAGTCGCCAAGTTGCATGAGATAACCAATGAGCATCTTCATCATGCAGTATAGCGATGGCCATTGATTTGTCCTCAAACTACTTGATCTTTAACCTCTTAGTCACTCACCTTTTCTGCACGTGCTTTGTCGCCAAGTCGCTATGATAACTGGTGAGCTTCTTTCTATAGCAGTATAGCAATGGCCATTAGATCTTTTGGACTACCGTTGATCTTTCTTGATTTGCTCGGTCTTTAGTCTCTCTAAGCGGCTGTGCCACATGTCAATCTCTAGTTTGCCACCTGATCCACCTGAGCATGGCCTCATCCACCACCTCAGCACCACCAGGCCCACTATTTTACTTTGGTTTGTTCGGCATCAGTCTTTCAACCAAACTACCTCCCTCGGTGAACAATTTTTTTGTCTCATCAAAACTATAGTTTCATCGATACCTATTATTTCGATGAAATCGATGCATTTGGTAAAACCATTTAGAGATCTATCGTAGCCAAGGTTCGTTCAACATTCACCTTGATGACATACTACCCATCATGAGGCGTGTCACCACGTGTCACCTTGTGATACGCTAAGAGTCCACCTCGGCACCACCTGACTTGCCACCTATCAAAAGGGTATTCATTCTGGGCACTTCACAACCACAATACAACGACAGTCATGGATAGCCCTGAAACGTCACTCCACCATATGATTTTCCTTGATCTGCCATTGATCTCAGTGATCTGTTCCAGCTTTAACTTTCCCTTTTTGACATGTGCTTTGTCACCAAGTTGCGGTGAGTATTTGGCGATTATCTTCCCATCGCGACATAGCGACAACCATCAGATCTTTCTTGATCACCGTTGATCTACCTGAATTTGTTCAGTATTTAGTCTCTCTAAGTGGATATCTCTTATGCCATAGTGTCACCATGTGGCATGCCTCTATTTTGCTACATGATCCACTCGAGCACCACTTAAACTTCCAACTGGATGCCACCTCACCAGTCACTAAGTCACGGTTATTAATAGTCAAGCACTTTCGCATAGCAGTATAGTGATGGCTGTCAGATCCTTTGCAACCTGCTCACCTATTAATTTGCCCTTTCACTGCCAAATTTGGCTGCTTTGAGATGTGTGCGCACGCGGGAGGCCCACCAACACTGAACTGCTCCTTGTCAAAAGCCCGTAAGCTTACTAAGGATATATGCGGCCTTGCATATAAATGCAATAAATTTTGTCTGCGCGGCCAATGTGGGATAAATAGTCCTTCTTGGGCCTTTCCTCTGTCACTCAACCCCTGCACTTTGCTTTTACTTGAAGGTTTCTAAGCCTCTCCAAATTCAAAAATGAATTTTGCAATGGAGCATGAAAATTTATGTGATCTATCTATCTTTATAACACACATCTCCATCAGCATGCTGGGCTCAACCCTCATGGGAGCCACATTTTAACCCACATGCTATATTTTGCCTTTTCTGTATCTACACATGAAGCAAACAAGTTAGACAAAAACATGTTTTATTTTCATACTTAGCACTTGTTTCTCCTTCTGAGGCATATTGAGCTTGTAGCGAAAATAGGTAAAATTTTTGGCGACATTTGCCATATGTTTGCCTACTAAACATTTTGGACTAGCTGCCTTATGTGCTCCATTGGGCACAGAGTCACTGAGACTGATAGAAAACTAAAACAACACATCAGATATGATTGTAAAAACTCTATTTTCACTCAAAAACCTATCCTAATCTATGGAGTACAGGTGTGTGATTTATGGCAGTGAGATTAACACCTTACTATCATGAATTAGGCATGTGTATTGACAAATTAGGACAAGACAAAACAACAAAACACTTTTGAAACACTGCAACAATTTATTGCAGCTATATGAGGGAGATACCTTTTGTGTGTGAGAGGGGATAAACATATTCCTTGTTTCATATGATGGACATCTCTCTTTTATAGCTTTGATGGATTGCAATAGTCTGACTATTATTACTCCTCCTGAACTATGCACTAGACACTTAGGGAAAACAAAACTACAAACTGACCTATTGTGCAAAGAACTTATTACCACTAGGAAAACTGAAATATGTATAAATTTTAGGCATACCTCAAAAGAAATGCTTGAGGTGAATCCCATTGACTGGGATTCATTCAATTTCACCATCTAACTTATACAGCTAGAAGGCATTGTGCTGCTTTGACTCAGAAATCATATAAGGCCCACTCCAAAAATCATCAAACTTTGTATGCTTGCCTAGCTTTCTCTTGAATTCATCCCACTTTAGGACAATGTCACCTTCCTTGAGCACTCTAGGAGAAGCCCTCTTATCAAAAGATCTTTTTATTTGAGCTTGGTGGTGCTCAATTTGCCTCATTGCCTTATTTCTAACTTCCTCTAGCTCAATCAGTTGAGCCAATCCTGCGGACATAGGCTCTTCTTCAATCATATCTAGCTGGTTAGATAAATCAAGGGCTGGAAACTCAAGTGAAATAGGCAGCCTTTCATCTTTCCCATACACAAGCATGTATGGAGACATTCTAGTGGACCTTTTTAGTGTGATTCTATCAGCCCATAAGGCTAATTTAAGCTTGGTATGACAAGCTTGCTGATTTCCTTCCATGGTCCTTTTGATGATTCTGAGTAGATTATTATTTGTGGACTCAGCTTGTCCATTACCCTGAGGGTAATAGTTAGATGAGGTATTGAGATAAACACCATTCTTTACTGCCTAATCAGATATTTGGCTCCCTACAAAAGAAAGAGCATTATCCGATACTATAGATTCAGGGACACCAAATCTAGTTATCAGCTCATCATAAAAGTTCAAAATAGCTGTATCATTTTCTTCCTTCAGTGCTACAATGTCAGTCCACTTAGTAAAATAATCAGTGGTTGTGAGCACCCACTTGTGGCCAACACTTGAAGGTGGATTTATGACTCCAATGAAATCTAAACCCCACTTCATAAAGGGTTGTTCTACTTGAATAGTCTGCAGTGGCAGTGCTGCCAACCTCTCTTTTCCTACAAACATGGCACATTCTTTACACTTTCTAATTGAGGAATGTGCATCTCTAAACAAATTGGGCCTATAATAGCCTCCTTTCATAACTTTTAGAGTTGTAGCTCTTGCTGAAAAGTGTCCTCATGTTGATCCTTCATGAAACTCATGCAATACCTTATCAACCTTATCAACATCTATGCACTTCAATAATACACCATGAAAATCCTTTCTAAATAGAAAACCATTCAAGAGTACATAGGGAATGGACTGAATTCTATAATACCTTCTTCTAACCTCACTCAATCCATGAGGATACTCACCAGTCAATAAGAAATGTGTCATTTCTTGTACCCAGCTAATAGGAGGAACATGAACAACTACTTGTTCTTCATCTTGGAGGGCCAAAACAACCTTCTCCTCATCCTCTTTACTATTGTTTGTATGATCAGCAAGTTGCTCACACAATCCTTTACCTCTGACTAGCTTGGTGACCTTAACATCAACATCAAATTCCATCACCTTAGTCACCCAACCAGCCCTCTTATCATTTAAGTCTTTGCTGAGCAAAAACTCTTTAACTTAGGGGTGAGCAACCATCAACTTAACCCTATTGTTAGACAACATATAATTAAACTTTTTCAAACTCCTAACAGCAGCAAGAACATGATTTTCAACAAAATAATATTTCTCCTCATAACCCTAAGGCATTGACTGAAAAAGGCCAAAGGATGCTCCAAACCATGCCAACATAGCTGAGATGATGTCAATATTGCCATAAGCATACAAAATAAAATCTCTTAAGAAATATTGGTTTAGCAAAGTAGGAACAGTTGCAAGTGCCTCTTTTATAAGATCAAAACTCCTCCTCCCATCCTTAGACCAACTGCAAGGAATATCCTTTTTCAACATAGAAGTTAGAGGTTTTAATAATTCTGCAATATCTGGAATAAACTTCCTAACAAAATTAATCCTACCCAAGAAGCTTTGCAAGCCCTTGTGTGTTGGTAGAAGTAAGGAAAGAATAACACTTACCCTCTCTAGATTAATAGTAATACCCTCTTTTGACACCACATAGCCCAGCAACTTACCCTCATGAACAAAAAATAGACATTTCTTTGGGTTAAGAGATAGACCATACTCTCTACACCTCTCAAAAAATTTCTTTAGGTGAGCTAGGTGTTCAACTGAAATTATGGAATAAACAGTGATATCATCCAAATAAAAAGGTACAAATTTATACATCAAACCATGAAATGCCATATCCATAGCACGCTGAAAAGTGGCACCAAAATTTGACAAACCAAATGGCATCTTTTTATAGTCCATAGTTCCCCATTTAGTTGTAAATGTTGTTTTGAATTGATCTTCCTCCTTAACTAAAACTTGGTTATAACCTGAAAAACCATCTAGCAAGGAGAATCTCTCAGAACCTGCAACAACTTGCAGAATCTGCTCCATAGAGAGTAGCGCATATCTATCCTTCAGAGAGGCTCTATTGAGATCTCGAAAATCAACACAAAGTCAAATTTCACCATTCTTTTCCTAACTGGGACAACTCTCAATGAGTTTATTAATTTCTTTGACAATAAGGGGCTCAAGCTTTGGATTAAGAGGTCTCTATTTTTTCTTCACAGGTTTAGCATTCGGCTCAAGATCTATGGTATGTTGGGAATACTAGGGTCAAAGCCTTTTAAATCAAAATATTGCCAAGCAAATATATCACTAAACTCTTGGCATAGTAAAACAAATGCATGCCTTTCCTCTAAAGTACACACCTTGCCAAGCTTTAACAGCTTATCCTTGAAAATCTCAACATTTTCATAATGTTCCTCCTTGATCTATAAGCTAGACTTTTATTTTCTCACTTGATCATCCTCATTGAAAATTGACTCCAATGTGACCAAACCCTTAGGTAGCTTATTTATTTTCAGCTGTATAACCTGATCATCATATTGTTGCTTAAGCTTCTCTTGGTTGGTATTTGAAAAATCTACCTCTTCCCTCAAAAAGTTAATAATCTGCTAATCACTATCAAAAACTTTCCAATGATCGGCATTGTTAGGAATGGAAGACCTAACAATCACTTTTACATATTGATGTTCATTAATATTGCTGACATCACTTGGAATATCATATTGTGCTCCTATTGCAACAAGTCTATCAGCATGCTTATTAAGATTTCTGGGAATAGACAGCAAATTGAAAGCTTGGAAATCTTCAATAAGATCCAATACCCTATGTTTATAAGACTTTACAAGATCATTCTTAGTGGTATGGAGACCTCTTACTTGGTTCACAACTAGTTCACTGTCACCATAAACCTACAAATAGTTAATTCATCTCTTCTTTGCCCATTGTAGACCATGAATTAAGGCCTCATACTCAACTGTATTATTGGTGTAGCTAAAAGAAAACCTCAAAGCTGCATAATACTTATCATCAATAAGGGAAATCAATATGCAACCACCACCAACACCATTCTTACTTCTTGACCCATCAAAATAGAGTTTCCAAAGCTCATTTTGATGTTGATTATCTTGTTGTCCAACATCCTTCATCAAATTTGGGACAGCAGAACCTTTTTCATGAAACATATAGACTCCAAGGTTTACCTCATCCATACTTTTAAAAGGATCTTCCTCAAGATTCTCAGGTGCCCATTCATCTAGAATAATGTCAGGAATGTCATCTATAGGGGTGTTTGGATCATGCGGAATGGGTTGGTCATCTTGCTCATGAATGGTCAAATTAGCATTGACAACACTAGGGACATATGGTTCTATGTGATCATTAGCTAAAGCTTCTGATTTAATAGTAACGTTAGTTCCATACCTAGTCCTAGAAAACATATGTGACCAGTCAGATGACAAATAACCCCCTAATTTGGATGTAAAGTCTCTTGATAAGAAAATTGCAAAGTAGGGTGGCAAGTCTATCACATATACATCTTGCAGAATAGAACAATTGGGGCAAGCATGGAGTGTTAGGCTCAAATTTTTAATGACTCCTACAATATTTATAATAGTCTTATCTAACTGCATTACACCCTTATTCAATGGCTCATAAGTCAATCCTAACTGGTCAACCAATTGCATGGGCATGACTGAGCTACTTGCACCTTAAACTATCATGTAGTTATGCACTAGGTGCTAGCCAATGATTAGAGTGACATAAAAGGGAGGTGGTTTGTTTACCTTGGACTGCTAAGACTATTGTTCACTCTTTTTTTGAGGCTTATTGGTAAGAACAACCTTTGAAGCTTGCTGATTAGATGGTTGGGTAGTCAAGGAAACGATAAACAAAGCATCATGTAACAACTCTTTTTGCCCAAGCAGAGCTAGTGAATCCCACATTGACACACTAACAAGAGTTTTCTTCAACTGATCCAAAATATTAAAATCAATCATACCAACCTTCTATTGTCCCTTAGTAACAACAATGTCCTTTTGCACTTGTGCTAGCTGAGGTTGGCTTTTTGGCTTATCTTTAGTCACCACAGAATGCGATCTCTGAAGAAACTATGTATTTTGAGCAGAGAAAGGCCTTGCCTGAGCTTGGGTACTTGAGAAAGGTTGATCATTATTCTTATCATTCTGCTGCCCCATGTCAACAACCCTTTTCTTGGATCTTGTGTTGGCTGCTACAGGGATATATGACTAATTTTGAGGCTGATTAACCCCAAAAAACTTGTCACCTTACCAATTCATCAAAGTAACATCAGGACTACCTTGTTCCATGGGTATAGCATGTTGTTCATTAACTTCTTAAGACTACTTTTTTGGAACAACAACACTGATTTGCACCATCAATGCCTGATTTACCATGCCATTGGAGCATGTAGATTGGTTATTTGGCTGGTTTTAAGGAAAACACCACTCATAGTCAGCTACCAAGTTGTTCTGGACTAGAACAATATCCCTTGAGGAACTGGGTGTATTAGGATTAAACTATTGAAAAGGCCTTTGGTTAAAATTCCTTCTTTGACCTTGAGAGTTTGGCTGGTATGAGGCCTGGTAGGGAGCTTGGAAAGGAGTTTGGTAAGGTGGTTGAGTTTGGGCTTTCTTGATATTAACCAACTCATTACCGAAATTTTGCAGTCTTCTATAGGTTAATGTTTTGCTCCTTAATACTTATTATCTCTTGCAAATAACTAGGGAGAACATGCTCTTGATCTGCAACTGGAGTATTATATGCTAGAAATGAGGGTACAACAACTATAACAAGTGGAACTATAGGGATAATGGGCTATATATCAGCAAAAATTGGCATGGGAGGTCTAGGTGCTATATTCCCTTCTTGAATAAGACTATTCTCAGCCCTAACAGCAACATCAAATGTTGCTGGTAAAGTATTTCCCCCCATAGACTATATCATTAGTGCAATATCACTATTCAAAGCCTTTAGGTAAAACAAAAAAGCATAATCATTGGAAGTTTGTATTGATGCTGGAATCTGATTCCAAGTCCTTTGAAACTGGTAGTTGAAATCCATCATAAGCTCATGTGGATCCCTTTTGATGGTAGTGAGATGCTCCACCAATGAAAGATGATCTAACTTGTCTTCAAAATGCCAATTTAAAAGTTGTCCTAGCTCATCCCATGTAGCTATTGAGTTCACAGGCAGGCCCCTGAACCACAGAAAGGTTTTCCCTTTGAAAGAGACTGCCAAAAGCCTCAAAGCAACATTTTTTGCAATAATATGATGCACTTCACACAAGGAAGCCACATCTCTAATATGTTCAATAGTTGTTGTTTGATCCTCCCCATTGAAAAATGGCAAACTCTTAAGTGTTGCAGCTAGTATGTCATCATGTTGAACCAAATTTAAAGGACTACCTTGATTAAAAGGCACAAATGGATGAACCCTATGGGGTTGATTAAGAGCCATATTTGGGTAAGAATTGGAATTAACTAGCAACACACCAACTGTTGGATCTGAAACTTTGTTAACTACCCTAGCTCTCCTTTTTGGGGGTGATAGCTGGGTATGATTGACTGAGGCTGTACTTTGCCTAGTCTTGTATTTTCTCACAAGCTAGGAAGGTGTTGTCTTCAAAATCTGATTCACTTCAATATTCTTATAATAATATGATAACTCTGTGCAGAAGAGATATTAAAGGGAAGGAAACTCTTAGCACAACATATGACAAGGTTTGATTTAACCTTCTACACTTCGGACCTACTCAGAGTCCAGGCAGGTATACCTTTATGAACTAAATTCACACTTTAAAAGATAAATCCACATCAAACCAGTCCAGAAAACCAGTGGATCTAATCACCTTAAAACTTACTCAAACAAAGGAATGAAAATTGTACTCATATTCAGTATTTGACCTATAAAAAATGTAATAGACAACCTCGATCTATACCAGTGCCTTATCCAAGGTCATAGAGTCATCTAAGATCAAACAATACTCCCACAGTCAAATATCTATACATATCCCATTAGTCAGCTTATGTAGATACCTATATATGCCTGACACATAAGAATTTATGCATACCAAAGTAAACTATGCTCATCAAGATTCAAAATATCTCACAAGGAATTTACTAGTAGAAATGATCCTTGCATATTTAATTTCCCTCCTGAAGAGAAAAGCTAAGAAACACACCTACTAAAAGTTGCCTTACAACCCCTATTCAAATGAAATAACCCTAGATTATTTAGAGTGAAACAGTAAACACATGCAAACACATTTGAAGACAACACAAAGTTTTACTCAAAACCAATGGTCTGTATATTGATATTCTTCTTCAAAAAAGTATTACAAGAAGCCTTCGAATATTCTCCATTAAAATTTGGAAAAGCTCAGATAAATTTTTGCAGTGTTTTCTTACAATTCTTTTGCGATCATTTTTTCACTAGTCCTGGTATCCAATTATAACAATATGGATGCACATAGCTTCGGACTTTCCTAGGAGAATTTGTTACAATCATTTCTTCTCAAGAAGAAGTTACAAAGATCTTTTACAAAAATAGTTACAAGTCCTTTTTGACCTCCGCAACTTCTTCTACTTGCTGTCCTATTGCAACCTCTTCTAACTGTTCAGGAGTGCCCTCTAACTACTCTACATCCTGGATGGCATATTTTCTTGTCCACTCATTGTACACATCATCAGTTAGCCATGCAAAGTTAATCACTTTTTCCTTTGCCTTGGTTAACCTCTTTCAGGAATTTCTCATCTTGTTGACCTCTGAATTGAGAAAACCATAATGAGATTTGCTTTTCTCTATCTCTTGAATTGTTGCAACAAAAAAGGAAGCATCATCTAAATCAACAATTCCTTTTATTCTGGCTGACAGTTTGGCCTCTAATTCCTTAAGCCACACTTGTTTGTCCTTCAATTGATTTGGGCTAACAAAAACTCCTGGAATCAATTCAAAAACCTGATTAGTGTACTCCTTTTTGTACAAGTTGATTTTCCTGTCAGCATTATCCACCCCTTCTGCCAATTTTACTAGATCTTTGGTAGTATCACAAATGGACTTGATGATAGGATCGGTGCCTGCTTCATCATAAGATACATAAATAAGCTCCAAGTCCTGCTCTCTAGGCTTCCACTTGTCAAAAATAGATGTCAAAATGGCCTTATCTCCATTAAGCTCATTCCACATATCCAAAATCTTGTTTATGTTGTTATATAATAGTGAGGCACTCATTGTATCTGCAAAACTTGAGATGGTAGCCCTTACTCTTTCTTCATACTTCTTGGCATACAAGGCCTGATCCTATTTTAAATTCTCCAATTCTTGGGGAGTAATCTCAACCATTTGCGAGCTAGAAGGTGCTAGAGATGGTGGGAACTCAATGATGGGGCTGGTAGGTGGAGGTCTTGTAGGAGAGTCAGAGATCATCAGTGTTGAAGACTCACCTTGATGGTACTGTCCTGTCAACTGACTTTGCAACTTAGCAATGATTCTATCTTGACCTCTTACCTCTTTCTTAGCACTGTTGTAAGCCTTCAAAATTGTCTCCAACTTGACTTTGAGGTCTGCTTTTTCCTTAGCTTCCCTTTCTGCTACTACAACACTAAATTTTGCAGTCTCTAGCACAGTGCTAGCAGCTTCCACCACCCCTGTGTTTTGCACACATTTTACTATCATTCCACCAAGGTAACTTGACCCTAGGGTGTCCTTATTTCTCCTATTTTCATCTCTTTTGAGGGACCACATGACCAATGTAGCATTGTCTTTCTTAAAAGTGATTCCCTCCATGGGTTTAGTTTCTTTCCTCACTACCCCCAATACCAAGGCATCTGTTATGTCCCACTTAGGGAGAATGAGTACTCCAGCTTATGCCACCATATCTCTTACTTGCTCAGGAGTGATGGTTTTAAACTCATCCATCATTTCTTTCTTTATTTACTCCTCCACCAGAGATGGATCTTTGTGAGGCTGCTCACCTTTTCTCTTCTCACATCTTGCATTGTATTTGTCAATATTTTGCTTCCATACAAATTGCATGAATGATCCTAATGTAACAAAGTTATTGTCAGCCAAGCAGTCCTCACTAGCCTTTTTGATCTCAGGATGCCACTCCTGGCCCTTAAACTCATTGGTAGTGATGTTCATCTTAGCAGCAAGGGGCTCTTCTAGCATTCCTTCTTTGACTTCATCATATGTGTAGGTTATTTCTCCTAGGCTACCTAACTGTATCAGCTACTCAGCTACTGCCTGTTCATCTCTTATATGAATAGGCGATTGGGATGGAGAGTACAAGGGTGTATCAGATTGTATCTCTTTTCCTACTCTCTACTTCTTTGGGCTCTCTTGGATGTCAATGACATCTTGTATCTTCCTCTTTCCTTTAGAGGTAGAGGGCTCCCCTGTTGTAGGCATCAACACACTATAATTAGACTTCTTGTGGAATGTATAGTCAATGAGAGGGATTGCTCTAGTCACCGAGGGTAGACCTGCTTAGAACCATTCTTTCCATTTCAGGGTTATTTTTAACCATAGCCTCCCTCTTTTCTTTTAGAGTTTGCATTACATCCTCAAAGGAAAGAATTAGAAATTTTATTTTCTCCTCAAAAGGGAAAAAGCTAGACAATGGGTCATAGCTAGTATCAAACTGATGTACAAAATCTAAGGCTTTTTTATAAGCCAACCATTTTTCCTTCCTCAGCTCTTGCTCAGCTAGATCAAACTCATTTCTAAAGAGGTCTTCAGGAAACTGAAATTGATGGGGCCTACCTCTGCATATTGCTCTTTTGCTAAACATGCCATTGAAGAAAACTTCTGGATTGGTACACCTGGATATTGCAGTTGACAAATGATAAGGTTTGAGAAAATCCTCAAAACAATTCCAACCTCCCTTGGTTATTACAAATTGATGGGCTATAGTAACCATAGGGAAAATAGTCCCTTTACCCCTGCCTGTTAGCTCTGCCTCTTGCACACTACCAATTTGTCTGAGGACTTCTCTAATTCCCACTTTGAGAGGGACCTGATAGGGAAATAAGAATGGAGTGCCTTTGAAACCAAAAACTCTGAAAACTATGGAGACAGGGTATATGTAAATATCACCCCAATTATGAACAATCTTTATACTTTCTACAAATTCTTTTGGTCTAATAAATTCCAAAAGAACCCTGGGGATTCTTGGGTTTTCTGAACAGAGGAGAGTTCTAATCTTTGATGCAAAACATTTATCAAATTTTAAGAAACTGGCATCATCTCTATCCCATGACAACACTGTATTACATAGTTTCACTGGCATTTTTTCTCCATCTTTCTCTTTTGTGAGGTCCATTCCACTTGCAAAGTAATCACCACTTTTGAATAAAAATAGATGCATGAGGAGTGAATACCATCTGAAAGGCCTATCAACCTTTCCATTCTTTATTCCTATCAATCCTCCATGGATAGCATCAGTAATAAAAGAAGCATAATCAAAGGTTACTGCAAGAGAAGGATTCAAAATCTGAGCAATCATTAGCATGTAGTGATTGGGCATATTTGCCTTAACATCCTCTCCTAAAATCTGGCAAAGTGACCAATACAATCCCTTAGCCCTAAGGGGGAATAGATTCAATGCGAAGGGCTCTTCAGTGTTGGTTCCTACAACTGTCAACCCACCTATCTTCACAAAAAATTCCTTAAGAGGCCCATTTCTAAGGTGGTTCCTTTGTGCACTGTATACTTGAGCTAATGATTTGAAGTTAATGGATTCCAGAAAATTGGTAAACTCATTAAGCCCAAAAGCACTTCTGAATTCCTCATTATTGATTTCAATGAGGGCTTTCCCATTTATATCCCTAATGCTTCTTGTGACTGGATCATAATTATGTGCACTCTAAGTCAAGAGATCCATATCCATGAATACTCTTGGAACTACCAATTTCCCTACATCTAACTCCCAGATGCTATTTTGCAAGGCTAGAGAATTTCTCATGCCAAATCCAACTTTGAATAACCCCAACCCAGACAACCCAACCTATGGATCTCTCAGCCAATTACCCTTATCATATAACCCTTCTCCTATCTTCAAACGAGGAGCTCTTGGCACTAATTCTTTTACTTTCGATGCCTGATTAGCCAAAAATGTCAACTGCTTAAGAAAATCATCACAAATGGCCCTTTCTTGGTAATTAACTTTCCCTGAAAATTCTCTCTTAGGTGCCATCTTAAAATATGCAAGCAATTTAAACTATTACCCCAACTGGTTTTATTACAAAATCAAGACCTCATTTAACATGCACTACTAAGGAATTACCACACAAAAGTACAAGAAAACCTGTTTCAGCTTGAAGAGATCCACTTTGCAACTGAATGAATTTGCTCTGTATTTGAAGAAAATAGCTCTGCAACCACTCCTCTGCAACAATTCTTTGGAATGATACCTTTACTCATTCAATGGGAGATCATATATGGTACTCAGGCTCTTAACTGCGACATTGATACCGCATGCTTCGGCCGTCCCTTCAGAATTGAATTCATGAAAGAATTCAAATTTTTCACTCCAATGGGTCACAACATACCTACATATATTTTCTCTTTTCTCTTTCTCTAATTCACAAAGCATATCCTTCGGGAAACTTTGTTAAACGAAATCATGCCAACCGTTCGGTCAAAAGAAACTTGATCGGCCTTTACACTGACTTAACAGCTTTGCCTTTGCGTCGGGCCCCACCTCCTTTTTGCCATTTCGCGGGCTTTATCCTCTGAGCACTTTTCCTTCATGAAGCCACGCCAGGCATTAGATGGAACTTTAACTGCGCGGCGTTTAACTCTTACTAGGACCGTCAACTTCTTCCTTAACCGTCCCTTTATCTTGACTGCTAACTGTCTTTTGCTATTTTGCATTAGCTTAAACAGCTTTCAACTTTGGGCCACGAAACAACATGGAGCGTTGGATCAAATCGGAGATGACCATCCTTTAAGGGGGACCTTTATGCTTGCTTTACTTATGCCACTCTGTCATTAGTTACTGAATACCATGTGGCAGTCAACCATTAGCCTTGGAAAACTCTTCAAGTTTAGTTCAATGTTAGCCATGTGTCTTTCCCTTATAACCGCCGGTTACACCTTGGCGGGCCCTCATCTTCTTCTAAAACCATGTATCCATGGACACGTCGCCATCTAGCATTACACCTGGATGAGCCCCTTTTCCTTTCGCTATTTCTCAAAGCATATCCTTCGGTTGTTTTGCAACCACGAAACAACGCGGGCCCTTGGATCAAAATGTAGTTGATCCCCTTTTAAACTTCATGCTTTATCCATCTTCGGGGCCCAAAAACCTTTTCGTTGTTTCACAAGGAATAAAACATGAGCACTTTACCATTGCAAATTCATGTGGGCCATTGGATTATATTTGACTTGCTCGATGCTTAACAACATAACTGAATCCGGTAGACGTGGGCCCTCTGACTCAACTTCAAACACCTGGCATCTAGTCACTTCCAAACTGACATGTCAACCTTTCATTTGTAGAGAGAAAACACTAGATTCCACCTAATCCTTGCCACCTATATCTACCAGGTCGCTTCTTATCCCACAACATGACTCACCTCTAGGACCTACCATTTAATCCTTAAATCCGACTTGTTGACTATTTTGATCTTCTACCACGTGCCATCATCTTACTTTTCATCTCGACTAGCTGGACTGCCTACTTGGAGTGCCATGTCATTTTGCTACTTCGTGAAAGCTAACTGTTGAGCATCTTCATCCTGCAAAGCTGCACTAATCGTCAGATCAAATTGGACTTGATCACCTGTTAGGCTCTTATAAAAAAAAACTCCCTTTTCGCAGACCGAAAAACCTTTTCGCTGTTTTGTAGGGCGTAACCTTCGAGCATCTATCGGCCACGAAACAGTGCAAACCGCCGGATCAGATTGGACTTGATCACCTTTTAGTCACTTAGAAAGTCTTCACTGTAGGGTCCCACCAAATGCTTTCACCATTTCGCGAAAGGTATTTCACTTGCAAGTTTTGACTGCGAAATAACGTCAGCCATTAAATCTTGAACTAGATGAAGCCATTTTAAACCGGACCAAATGTGCCATTTAGAATGCCTTTCCCTTTCACCATTTTGCAAATCTTAAACCACACGCAACTTCGCCTAATGAAACAGTGAAAACCATAGATCCATCTGAGAGCTGCAAGCAACTTATTGGGCCCGACAACATTAGGAAGAAAAGACATAAGGCCTGAATTTTTACAATTAATTCAAATAACCGCCTAGGCAAAAGACATGGGGGGACACCTCTTACGACCCCGAGACCCATTACTTAAGTGGATAATGTAACAAAGGAATAGAAACTAGAGGGTTTTTGATCAAACATTGAGCAATTTAAAATTGAAACCCTAAACCCTTAAGACCTAACACAGACTTGAAGCATTTGATAGTGTGTCTAACTTGAAATTTCAAAAACTTAGCCGATTATGGGGAAAGAAAACCCAATTTTTAAACCGTGATAACAATGGCTCTGACTGGGAATGGTTGATCGCAAGGTCAACACAAGAAAACTCAGAAACTCTGGAGAAAGAGACCAGAACATAGACCCAAACAAAACAACAAGAAGGAAACAAAATATATACAAACAAAGGACCTACTATGCATGGACATCAAGAGAAATAATGTTTCAAGAATTGTCCATGCGCTGGAAATTCCTGTACTTCATCATTCATATTCTTCACAAAATATGAATCCTTACCATTTAAGTCACAGACCACAAAAGGGCCAACCCATAATGATTCAAATTTTTTATGTTTTCCCTTGTCCTGTCCTTTTGCATTCCACTGAAGAACAATGTCATCAATTTGAAACTTCCTTAATGATGTCCTTTTATCAAAAAGGTATTTGGACTACAATTGAATCTTCTGATTTCTTTTATGAGCTAGAGTTCTGAGCTCTTCCACCTCCACAATTTGGATGATTCTATTTTCCATTGGTTCAGATAGCTCCATATCCTCATCTTGCAAGAATTTATAAACTAGAAGAAAATTATTCACTGGCAATCTGACTTGAGTACCATAAACCAGTTCAAAAGGTGACATTCCAATGGCCTTCTTGACTATTATTCTATCTGCCCACAAAGCTAATCTCAATTTTTGATACCAAGATCTCTTATTTTCTTCCAGGATTTTCTTGATGATGTTCAAAAGGCTTTTATTGCTGGATTCTGCTTGTCCATTTCCTTGAGGGTGATAGGGTGAAGAGTAAGACATAAGTATTCCATGACTGGTACAAAATCCTACAAACTCTTCAGATCTAAAACTCATGGCATTATCCATCACCAATTTTGCAGGTATTCCAAATCTAGTTATTACATTATCCATTAAGAAATCAATGACAACCTTACTTGCAGCTCTTCTTGTAGGAATAGCTTCTATCCATTTGGTGAAATAGTCAATGGATACTATGATCCATCTATGACCTCTTCCTGATCTCTCAACAATTTCCCCAATAAAATCAATGCCCCACTGGACAAAAGGGGCTTCTACTATGATTGGATTTAAGGGCAAAGCTCCTTCATACTTCAGCTTGGATGAAAACTTTTGATAGGGGTCACATTTCTAGACATGTTCATGGGCATCTTTGAATAAGGTAGGCCGATAGTATCCAACCTGGATTATCTTACCATCAGTTGTCTTAGCAGAGTAATGACCCCCACATACTCCATCATGCATTTCAGTCAATACCTGTTTAGCCTGAAATTCATCCAAACACATTAGCAATTCTCCATCTCTTTTTCTCCAGAACAGATCACCTTGAATGAGCACATATTTTTGTGACTTGAGCTTCAGAGTTCTTTTCTGATTATGTGTCATTCCTTTTGAGAATTTAGCATCTCTTAAAAATCAGACTATATCTGAATACCAAAGTTGTCTCTCAATGCTAGTGACTGAAGTACTTTTGACTTCAACATTATGTATTTCAACATTCAGAAGATTAGACTCAGTCATGAGCTTAGCCAAACCTAAATCTCTCACCAATTTGGTGATCTTTATTTCCAAGTCAAATTCTTGGATTCTATTAATCCATCTGCATTTGCATCTTTTCCCTGTAACCTCAGACTGGGATAGGATATCCTTAACTGCAGCATGTGGGACATAAGCAATGATATTTGCATTTACCAGATATGGCCTAAAAGCCATGATAGCTTTAACCAGAGCATAAGCTTGTTTTTTGATGGTTTCATATTTTAATTCTGTTGCTTGCAAAGACTTACTGTAGAAATCTATGGGATTTTCATATCCCTCATTATCCTTTTGTAACAATACTACAGCCACTGTATGATATGAGGCAAAAGAAAATAGAGAAAGGGCTTATTGTAGTCAGGATATTTTAACACTGGTGCTTCCTGAATGGCCTTTTTAATTTCAGCAAAAGCCTCTGAGGCTTCTTGATCCCAACAAAATTTGGTATCCTTCTCGAGCAACTTGACAATGGGCTTCACTATCTCTGCAAAGTTTGCAATGAATCTCCTAACAAAATTCACTTTGCCTAGAAAAGATTGAATACCTTTTACATTCTTAGGTTCAAGCACTTTGTTTATTGCTTCAATTCTTTTAGGGTCTATCCTTACCCCTTCCTTGGAAACAATGTGTCCCAATAGTTTTCCTTCAGTGACCCCAAAATGACATTTCTTGGGATTTAATGACACACCAAATTCCAAGGCTTTATTGAACACCTTTTCCAAATGTCCACAATGATCATCAGCCTTTTTAGAGAAACATGTTAGATCATCTTGATAAACCACCATGATGATATTAATGAATTCTTTGAAGGCTACATCCATGGCTCTTTGGAATGTAGCTCCAACATTTTTCAATCCAAATGGCATTCTTAAATAAACATATGTCCCCCATGGAGTAGTGAAAGCAGTTTTGAACTCTTCAGATTCCTTCACTAACACTTGATTGTATCCTGAAAAACCATCCATCATGGATAAAATATCACAACCTGTTACTCTTTGCAACATAGCTTCCATATTGGGAGAAGAGTAATTGTCCTTTAAAGAAGCAACATTTAAATTTCTAAAATCCACACACAATCTAATGTCCCCATTTTTCTTTCTTACTGGGACCGGATTGGAGACCCATGAAGAATGCCTTATAGGTTTGATAATCCCCCCTTCTCTTAACTTAGTCAACTCTTGCTGCATCTTAGTTTCTAATACGGGATTAATAGGTCATTGTTTCTATCTGCAAGGCTTAGCATCTAGAAGTAAAGGAACTTCATGCTGGAAAAGATCTTGTCTATACACCTTTAGGTCTTCATAAGACCAAGCAAAAACATGTTTATATTTTTTCAATAAATTAATAAGGTTAGTCCTGACATGAGGGGGTAATTTCTTTCCAATGTATACTAGCTTAGGGGATGATTTAGTCCCCAGGTTTACCTCCTTTGATTCTTCCAACTTGGTGGTAGACTACTAATGTAAGTGACTGTCATTATAACTGAACATGCTCTCCAACTCTACTAGCCCTTTAGGTATTTCATTGGTTTCCAACTGGACCAAATCATTTCCAAACACAGTTTCCCTATTGTCAACCACCCAATGCATTGCAGTCAATCTTCTATCCATCATAATCATCAACACATTGGATGAACCTAAGAATATCTTCATCATCAGCAAAAACTTGCCAATTATACACATTATCAGGGATAACAGGCCTAGATTTTATTTCCACAGTGGAAATGTCGGTTAGGGTTGCATCATCATTTTTTAATGCAACATTAGCTAGGAAATCTGCCATAATATTCTTTGATTGCTCTATCCAATTAATAGAAAATGCACTAAAATGCTCAATAACATCCCAAACTGCATGTTTATATCTCTTTAATCTATCATTCTTGGATGCATATTTGGATCTTACCTAAGAAACAACCAATTTTGAATCCCCTAACACTGTCAACAGCTGGATTCCATGCCTTTTTGCAACCTCAAGCCCTAACAATAAGGCTTCATACTCTGCAGTATTATTTGTGCACTGGAAAGCCAATAAGAAGGAATATTTAAAGGTTATACCTGATGGGGATACAAAAAGAACCCCTGCTCCAGATCCTTCTTTGGACCAAGCTCCATCAAAATACATCTGCCATAAACTATATTGTTATGCTTCTAATTCAACCACAATGGGGTTAGTATTCTTCAACTGGGGTAAAATTGGTTGAAGTCTAAAATTATCAAGATCTACATCAATCATACAATTGAGCATATTAGGGTCTACATTTTCAATTACCCTAGGAGCATGTGGCTCTCTGTACAACTTAACTTGATTTCCATTGATTGGAATGGTGGCGTAAGACAAATCCAATTGAACATTTCCTCCTATTGCTGCTGCCCATTGCCTGGATAGTAACATACCATAATGGGGTTTGGTATTAGTAACAATAACATCCATTTTATATGTTGCCTCTGGGAATGTTGCTATCTTTACTTCAACATCTTTCATTGTACCTATCATAGGTACTTCCCTGTTATCCATAGCATAACATTTTCCATACACAGTGGTTACTGACAGTCCTAATTCTTTCATAACACCATAGGGCATAACATTAGCAGCAGCTCCTGAATCTATCATGCAATTTTTTATCAACCGGTTGTTTACTAACAAAGTGACGTAGAAAGGATCGACCTGTGAAGGCTCTTGAGTGATAGTGGTTCCAACATAAACCTCTAGGGTTTGGAATTCTTGATCCTTTCCAATTCTAGCTGAACTAGTGGGTATGATTGTGTCACTGTTAGGTATACTAGAAAATAAAGACAAAGTTGCATCCCTATGTTCTTTAATCTTCAGTAATTCTACTAATGGGACAGTGACCTTCATTTGAGTAAGAGCTTGAGCCATGTCAAATGTAGAACTATTGCTTATTTCAGTATTAGCTCTAACTCTTTCTGTCTTGAGCTGACTTGCCTTTTTTACTATGGCAGCTCCTTGTATATCACTAGTATCTGCACTCTTGGGTACATCCTTGACTTGTTCCTTCTTTTCTTGACCAATCTTAGGGAAAGTAGTAGCACTACTTACTGCCCCTTTTTGAGTGACCTCTTTTATGAACATGGAACTAGGTTCACCTTGATCAGTGTCCTTCTTGGTGCTTCTCAAGTTATAGTTGTGTTTTGCTTTGGCAATGGCAGCTTTAGTGAGACTTTTAACTTCTTCCTCACTAGGCCTTCTAAGATGGACTTCTTCATCCTCAATTGTTACCACATTCAATGTAGGATGCCAATCCAAGGTTAGCTATCCTTGAATAGACCTTTCATTATCCAGCACATCACTATATTCACTTTGTATAGACTCCTCATCACTTTCTATAATGGTTTCAAACATATTGATGTCAGGCTCAGCTTCTTGTCTCATGGATTCTTCAAGGGCTTGAGCTACTGCACATTGATGAGGAGAATGTGGTCCATCACAAGCAATACACCAAGGAGTATTTTCTATATTATGGACAATTTTCCCTTTCAAGGGATCTGGAGTGTCCTGATTCTGAGCAATTTTGGGCTTTTCATTTTGAGGTTTGCCATCTTTCCAATTGGTATTATATGGCATGTCATGTAGTCTAGGGGGCCTATCCTGCCAGTTATAATGAGGTTTATCATTTTTGTTTACCTTGGCAGTCAGATCCTTCATAGAAATGACCAACTTCTCTATCTTGTCTTCCTCCTTAGCTGCTTTGCTAGGTTGTTGTTTTGTTTCTTGCCATAACCTACCATATGTTCTTCTTTCTAACTTCCCAGATGCTTTTCTATTACTTTTTACATTAATGGCAATTCTAAAAGCATCTCTCAAGTTATGTGGATTTTTGTCTCTCAGGATGTAGGCCATCTTAGAATCAAATGCATTATAATAGGTATTTAAACACATGTTATCATCTAACCTCATCACCTGATACAATCTATGCATAGCCTTTTGGAATCGAGCATTAAAATCAGTGACCATTTCATTGTCAGACTTTCTGATATTATTAAATTCATTGATCATAAAGCTCACATTTGTTTTATGACCATATTGCTCTTGAAAACAATTTTTAAAATCTTCCCATGGCCCAATGCTATTAACTGGAAGACCTCTGTACCAATCTCTTGCATCATCGACTAGGGGCTGAACAAACAGTTTCATGATGACATCTTCATCTACTATCTCATAATCATTTATTAGGTCCCCAAAAGATTTTAGGTGTTCCTCAGCACTAATTGCATTGTTTCTAGCAAATTTATGGACTCTATCTCTCAACTCAGTAGGAACATGGTTGGGATATCCTAGGATCCCATCAAAAAACAATTGTCTATATTGCTCTAAATTTATAGGTCTCCTTTGAAAAGGGGGAATAACATTATTGTTTCCCAAAGCCATTCTAACTTTTGGAATTGGAGACTGAGATATTTGGGTATGTTGACTGTTCATAGGGATTTGACTCTCTGATGCTACATTAGCAGGCTCCGTAGGTTGAATTTTAACTGGGGGAAGAGAAATTTGCTGAGGATCAAGCTTATTAAGGTCTTCTGATGGAAACATGATAGGGGGAGCTTTTAGATAACTAATTTTTCTTTTGACTTCCTGATTGGCTACTTCCAACTCAGCCTTCTCTAACTCCATTTGTAAATCCTCCTTTTCTTTCCTCATTCTTTCCATTTCTCTCTCATGTGCTGACAACCTATGAGAAATCTCCTCTGCACTTTTAGATCTGATTCCATCATCTACCCATTTCTATTTTCCTTTATCCACATTAGTCCTAGGAAGCTGAGAATCACTAAGAACTTCCCTGTTTGGTTGGACTACTAACCTATATGCTTGCTTGGCTTTGGGGATCAGAATTTCTCTGATCACAGGGCCCTCTTCATCACTTTTTTCTTTTTCTTTAGCAAGCACTTCAAAGTTTGCTATTTGTCTAAGAAACCTATCTCTCTCCATTAATTTAGCTTTGACTTCCTTCTCCTTATTTGTTTCCTTTTGGGCTCTTAGGGAGATTAAATGAACTCTCCTATTCAAATCTTCCATCTCTTGGGACACTTTATCTTCATCAGGGAAATTTTCCTCAGAATCAGATATATTGACTTGATCTATGTTAATCAAACTAATGTTTCTATCGATTGTCCTAGGCACAGAGTGTCTACTTGTGTTTGAACTGGTCCTATCTCTTGCAGAAATACTAACATGGGCTAAATCTTGATTTAAAGCATGTGCATTATCAATATTTCCAAACAATCTTGAATGGAAACCTAATATATCATGTTCAAAATCTCTGGAAGAAGAATTAGACTTTGCATAAATAGGTCGATCAGGCATCTTACCGGTATTATTATTCTTTTATACCCAAGCAGCATTTGATGGCTCATGTAACACTGATCTCTTCTGGCCTCTTCGTGACTGCTCTGGCAAACCTTCCTGCAAATTTTCATGAGGATGCTTCTTCATGAATGACCAAGTGTTTTTTCCCCCTTGCATTATGCTTGTTCTCCTTTTAGAATGATTTACAATTCACAAGGACTGGTTCTAAGATAACAGAGTTGCCACCCACAAAAATATGGGAATTATGAAAACAAGCTTAAAATGAAAGACTGCAACTCCACAACACAATGATTTTCTTTATAAATTTAATCACAAAATCTACTTCTAGATTCTTAATGTGACTTATCCCATCTGGGTCACCACAATATGAATTAAATCTTTCTTAACCAGAGACTTTTAACAATTCATTTACTCCCCAGCAGAGTCACCACTTTTGTTGTCTTCAAAATCTGATTCACTTCAATATTCTTATAATAATATGATAACTTTGTGCAGAAGAGATATTAAAGGGAAGGAACCTCTTAGGACACATATGACAAGGTTTGATTTAACCTTCTACACTTCGGACCTACTCAGAGTCTAGGTGGGTATACCTTTGTGAACTAAATTCACACTTTAAAAGATAAATCCACAGCAAACCAGTCCAAAAAACCAGTGGTTCTAATCACCTTAAAACTTACTGAAACAAAGGAATGAAAACCATACTCATATTTAGTATTTGACCTACAAAACATGTAATAGACAACCTCGATCTATACCAGTGCCTTATCCAAGGTCACAGAGTCATCTAAGTTCAAACAATACTCCCACAGTCAAATATCTATACATATCCCATTAGTCGGCTTATGTAGATCCCTATATATGCCTAACACATATAAGAATTTATGAATACCAAAGTAAACTATGCTCATCAAGATTCAAAATATCTCACAAGGAATTTACTGGTAGAAATGATCCCTACATATTTAATTTCCTTCCTAAAGAGAAAAGCTAAGAAACACACCTACTGAAAGTTGCCTTACAACCCCTATTCAAATGAAATAACCCTGGATTATTTAGAGTGAAACAGTAAACACATGCAAACACATTTGAGGACTACACAAAGTTTTACTCGAAACCAATGGTCTGTATATTGATATTCTTCTTCAAAAAAGTATTACAAGAAGCCTTCGAATATTCTCAATTAAAATTTGGAAAAGCTCAGATAAATTTCTACAGCATTTTCTTACAATTCTTTTGCGATCATTTTTTCACTAGTCCTGGTATCCATTTATAACAATATGGATGCACATAGCTTTTGACTTTCCTAGGAGAATTTGTTACAATCGTTTCTTCTCAAGAAGAAGTTACAAAGATCTTTTACAAAAACAGTCACAAATCCTTTTCGACCTCTGCAGCTTCTTCTACATGTTGTCCAGTTGCAACCTCTTCTAACTATTTAGGAGCGCCCTCTAACTTCTCTACATCCTGGATGGCATATTTTTTTGTCCACTCATTGTACACATCATCAATTGGCCACGTGAAGCTAATCACTTTTGCCTTTGCCTTGGTTAACCTCTTTCAGGAATTTCTCATCTTGTTGACCTTTGAATTGACAAAACCATAATGAGATTTGATTTTCTCTATCTTCTGAATTGTTACAACAAAAAAGGAAGCATCATCTAAATCAACAATTGCTTTTATTTTGATGGACAGTTTGGCCTCTAATTCCTTAAGCCACACTTGTTTGTCCTTCAATTGATTTGGGCTAACAAAAACTCCTGGAATCAATTCAAAAACCTGATCAGTGTACTCCTTTTTGTACAAGTTGATTTTCCTATCAGCATTATCCACCCTTCTGCCAATTTTACTAGATCTTCAGTAGTATCACAAGTGGACTTGATGATAGGATCGAACCCTGCTTCATCATAAGATACACAAATAAGCTCCAAGTCCTACTCTCTAGGCTTCCACTTGTCAAAAATAGACATCAAAATGGTCTTATCTCCATTGATTTCATTCCACATATCCAAAATATTGCTTATCTTGTTATATAATAGTGAGGCACTCATTCTATCCGCAAAACTTGAGATGGTAGCCCTTACTCTTTCTTCATACTTCTTGGCATACAAGGCCTAAGCCTGTTTTAAATTCTCCAATTATTGTTGAGTAATCTCAACCATTTGGGAGCTAGAAGGTGCTGGAGATGGTGGGAACTCAATGATGGGGAAAGGTAGGTGGAGGTCTTGTAGGAGACTTAGAGATCATCAGTGTTGAAGACTCACCGTGATGGTACTGTCCTGTCAACTGGCTTTGCAACTTAGCAATGATGCTATCTTGACCTCTTACCTCTTTCTTAGCACTATTGTAAGCCTTCAAAATTATCTCCAACTTGACTTGGAGGTTTGCTTTTTCCTTAGCTTCCCTTTCTGCTACTACAACACTAAATTTTGCAGTCTCTAACATAGTGATAGCAGCTTCCACCACCCCTGTGTTTTGCACACATTTTACTATAATTCCACCAAGGTAACTTCACCCTAGGGTGTCCTTATTTCTCCTATTTTCATCTCATTTGAGGGACCACATGACCAATGCAGCATTGTCTTTCTTAAAAGTGATTCCCTCCATGGGTTTAGTTTCTTTCCTCACTACCCCCAATACCAAGGCATCTGTTATGTCCCACTCAAGGAGAATCAGTACTCCAGCTTATGCCACCATATCTCTTACTTGCTCAGGAGTGATGGTTTTAAACTCATCCATCATTTCTTTCTTTATTTCCTCCTCCACCAAAGATGGATCTTTGTGAGGCTGTTCACCTTTTCTCTTCTCACATCTTGCATTGTATTTGTCAATATTTTGTTTCCATACAAATTGCATGAATGCTCCTTATGTAACAAAGTTATTGTCAGCCAAGCAGTCCTCACTAGCCTGTTTGATCTCAGGATGCCACTCCTGGCCCTTAAACTCATTGGTAGTGATGTTCATCTTAGCAGCAAGGGGCTCTTCTAGCATTCCTTCTTCGACTTCATCATATGTGTAGGCTATTTCTCCCAGGCTACCCAACTGTATCAGCTACTCAGCTACTGCCTGTTCATCTCTTATATGAATAGGCGATTGGGATGGAGAGTACAAGGGTGTATCAGATTGTATCTCTTTTCCTACTCTCTACTTCTTTGGGCTCTCTTGGATGTCAATGACATCTTGTATCTTCCTCTTTCCTTTAGAGGTAGAGGGATCCCCTGTTGTAGGCATCAACACACTATAATTAGACTTCTTGTGGAATGTATAGTCACCGAGAGGGATTGCTCTAGTGGGGGTAGACCTTCTTAGAACCATTCTTTCCATTTCAGGGTTGTTTTTAACCATAGCCTCCCTCTTTTCTTTCAGAGTCTGCATTACATCCTCAAAGTAAAGAATTAGAAATTTTATTTTCTCCTCAAAAGGGAAAAAGCTAGACAATGGGTCATAGCTGGTATCAAACTGATGAACAAAATCTAAGGCTTTTTTATATGCCACCCATTTTTCCTTCCTCAATTCTTGCTCATCTAGATCAAACTCATTTCTAATGAGGTCTTCAGAAAACTAAAATCGATGGGGCCTACCTCTGCATATTGCTCTTTTTCTAAACATGCCATTGAAGAAATCGTCTGGATCGGCACACCTGGATATTGCAGTTGACAAATGATAAGGTTTGAGAAAATCCTCAAAACAATTCCAACCTCCCTTGGTAATTTCAAATTGATCGGCTATAGTAACCATAGGGAAAATAGTCCCTTTACCCCTGCCTGTCAACTCTGCCTCTTGCACACTACCAATTTGTCTGAGGACTTCTCTAATTCCCACTTTGAGAGGGACCTAATAGGGCAATAAGAATGGAGTGCCTCTAAAACCAAAAAATCTGAAAAACTATGGAGACAGGGTATATGTAAATATCACCCCAATTATGAACAATCTTTATTTTTTCTGCAAATTCTTTTGGTCTAATAAATTCCAAAAGAACCTTGGCAATTCTTGGGTTTTCTGAACAGAGGAGAGTTCTAATCTTTGATGCAAAACATTTATCAAATTTTAAGAAACTGGCATCATCTTTGTCCCATGATAGCACTGTACTCCATAGTTGCACTGGCATTTTTTCTCCATCTTTCTCTTTTATGAGGTCCATCCACTTGCAAAGTAATCACCACCTTTGAATAAAAATAGATGCATGAGGAGTGAATACCATCTGAAAGGCCTATCAACCTTTCCATCCTCTCCTAAAATCTAGCAAAGTGACCAATACAATCCCTTAGCCCTAAGGGTGAACAGATTCAATGAGAAGGGCTCTTCAGTGTTGGGTCCTACAACTGTGAACCCAACTATCTTCACAAAAAATTCCTTAAGAGGCCCATTTCTAAGGTGGTTCCTCTATGCACTGTATACTTGAGCTAATGATTTGAAGTTAATGGGTTCCAGAAAATTAGTAAACTCATTAAGCCCAAAAGCACTTCTGAATTCCTTATTACTGATTTCAATGAGGGCTTTCTCATTTATATCCCTAATGCTCCTTGCGACTGGATCATAATTATTTGCAATCTGAGTCAAGAGATCCATATCCATGAATACTCTTGGAACTACCAATTTCCCTACATCTAACTCCCAGATGCTATTCTGCGGGGCTGGAGAATTTCTCATGCCAAATCCAACTTTGAATAACCCCAACCCAGACAACCCAACCTGTGGATCTCTCAGCCAATTACCCTTATCATATAACCCTTCTGCTATGTTCAAACGAGGAGCTCTTGGCACTAATTATTTTACTTTCTATGCCTAATTAGTCGACAATGTCAACTGCTCAAGAAAATCATCACAAATGGCCCTTTCTTGGTATTTAACTTTCCCTGAAAATTCTCTCTTAGGTGCCATCTTAATCTATGCAAGCAATTTAAACTATTACCCCAACTGGTTTCGTTACAAAATCAAGACCTCAATTAACACGCACTGCTAAGGAATTACCACACAAAAGTACAAGAAAACCTGTTTCAGCTTGAAGAAATCTACTCTGCAACTGAATGAATTTGCTCTGTTTTTGAAGAAAATAGCTCTGCAACCGCTCCTTTGCAACAATTCTTTGGAATAATACCTTTACTCAATCGATAGGAGATCATATATGGTACTCCGGCTCTTAACTACGACTTTGATACCGCATGCTTTGGCCATCCCTTCAGAATTGAATTGATGAGAGAATTCAAATTTTTCGCTCCAACGGGTCACAACATACCTGCACATCTTTTCTCTTCTCTCTTTTGTTGTTTCGCAAAGCATAATCTTCCGGTAACTTCGTTAAACAAAATCACACCAACCGTCCGATCAAAAGAAACTTGATCGGTCGTTACACTGACTTAACAACTTTGCCTTTGCGCCAGGCCCCACCTCCTTTTCGTCGTTTCATGGGATTTATCCTCTGAGCACTTTTCCTTCATGAAGCCATGCCAGGCATTAGATGGAACTTTAACTGCTCAACATTTAACTCTTACTGGGACCATCAACTTCTTCCTTAACTACGCCTTTATCTTGACTGCTAATGGTCTTTCACTATTTCGCATAGCTCAAACAGCTTTCAACTTCGGGCCACGGAACAACGCAGAGTGTTGAATCAAATCGGAGATGACCATCCTTTAAGGGGGACCTTTATGTTTGCTTTACTTATGCCGCTCTGGCATTGGTTACTAAATACCACGTGGCAGTCAACCATTAGCCTTAGAAAACTCTTCGTGTTTTGTTCAACGTAAGCCACGTGTCTTTCCCTTATAACCGCCAGTTACACCTTGACAGGCCCTCAACTTCTTCTGAAACCACATATCCATGGACATGTCACCATCTAGCATTACACCTTAATGAACCCCTTTTCCTTTCGCTATTTCATGAAGCATATCCTTCGGTTGTTTCACAACCATGAAACAACGCGAGCCCTTGGATCAAAACGGAGTTGATCCCCTTTTAAACTTCATGCTTTATCCGTCTTCGGGGCCCAAAAACCTTTTCGCTATTTCGCAAGGCATAAAACATGAGCACTTTACCATTGCGAATTCACGCGGGCCATTGGATTATATTTGACTTTCTCAATGCTTAACAACATAACTGAATCTGGTAGACGTTGGCCCTCTGACTCAACTTCAAACACCTAGCATCTAGTCACTTCCAAACTAACATGTCAACCTTTCATTTGCTGAGAGAAAACACTAGATTCCACCTCATCCTTGCCACCTATATTAGCCAGGTCACTTCTTATCCCGCGGCATGACTCACCTCTGGGACCCACTGTTTAATCCTTAAATTCGACTTGCTGACTATTTTGATCTTCTGCCATGTGCCATCATCTTACTCGTCATCTCGACTAGCTAGACTGCCTACTTGAAGTGCCATGTCATTTTGCTACTTCGCCAAAGCTAACTGTCGAGCATCTTCATCCTGCAAAGCTATGCTAACCGTCAGATCAAATTGGACTTGATCACCAGTTAGGCTTTTATAAAAAAAAACTCCCTTTTCGCAGACCAAAAAACCTTTTCGCTGTTTCGGAGGGCATAACCTTCAAGCATCTATCAACCATGAAGAAGTGCAAATCGTCAGATCAGATTGGACTTGATCACCTTTTAGTCACTTAGAAAGTCTTCACTGTAGGGTCCCACCAAACACTTTCGCCATTTCGTGAAAGGTATTTCACTTGCAAGTTTCAGCTGCGAAATAACGCTAGCAGTTAGATCTTGAACGAGATGAAGCCATTTTAAACTAGACCAAATGAGCCATTTAGAACGCCTTTCCCTTTTGCCATTTCATGAATATTAAACCATGCGCAACTTCGCCTAACAAAATAGCAAAAACCATAGATCCATCTGAGAGCTGCAAGCAACTTACTGGGCCCGACAATATTAGGAAGAAAATACATAAGGCCTGATTTTTTACAATTAATTCAAATAACCGCCTAGGCAAAAGACATGGGGGGACACCTCTTACGACTCTGAGACCCATTACTTAAGTGGATAAAGTAATGAAGGAATAGAAGCCAGAGGGTTTTTGATCAAACATTGAGCAATTTAAAATTGAAACCCTAAACCCTTAAGACTTAACACAGACTTGAAGCATTTGATAGTGTGTCTAACTCAAAATTTCAAAAACTTAGCCGATTATGGGGAAAGAAAACCCAATTTTTAAATAGTGATAACAAAAGGTTGGACTGCTAAAATATCAAAGATTTGAGTCACGATGTGTGAAAAATAAATTGCTGCTGCACACACCAAGACAACATATGGTGGCCTTCTATGAACTATAGAGTCCAACGGTCCCACTGGTTGTGCCAAAAAATTGTTGTCACATAAATTTGCACCCGATGCAAGCTTGAAATTCCTGCAATCCAGTGACACATTGGACTACTCTCAGGCTATGGGTATCCTATTATGAGATCAAACCTCCAGATTATAGGTATCCTATTATTAGATTATAGGTATCTAGATTTGAGTTGCCAGGTGTGAAAAATAAATTGTTGTTGCACACACCAAGATAGCATATGGTGGCCTTCTATGAACTATAGAGTCCAACAGTCCCACTGGTCGTGCCAAAAAACTATTGTCACATGGATTTGCACCCAATGCAAGCTTGAAATTCTTGCAATCCAGTGACACATTGGACTACTCTCAGGATGTGGGTATCCTATTATGAGATCAATTCTGAGTTTTTCCTCAAAATCAGTGGGCTTAACTGAGAGAGAAACTCTTCCAAAACTGCAACTTACCACCTGATGACTTCTCCTTTCTTTGTCGCTAATTCCACTTGGATGCTACCAGATCTGGCCATTTGATTTAGCCACCTACATTAACCATCATCACATAACAGAAACCATCGGGACTGGTGATGGCTTGTCGCTATGTCACAAGGATTAACCTTTATGCACCTTTTCATTGCAGTATAGCGACAACCCTTGGATCTTCAGGAAGCTGTTCGGCTTTTAACCACTCTGCTTTTTGCTTTTATCTCTCTTGTTTCTCTCTTCATCTTGGGCCCATGAGAACAAGCGACCCACGGGAATGAGCGACAATAATGAACTTTGAACCATTGAACCACTTTGAATAGGTTCAAAGTTCAAGTTTAAAGCTGATTTTAAAAATATAAAATCTGCTCGTTTGTAGATTTTTGCCATGTGTCAACCTCTGATTTTCTCGCGGGTCCACTTTGTCTGCCATTTGGACTGTCATCTGGACTTGCTCTGACTTGGTTCTTCATATTCTCCCTAGCAAGTGGCACATCCTCATTCATTCTGAGCCCACCTGGATGACCACCTCAACTTCCATCTTGCCAGTCACATGAGATAACCAAGGAGCATCTTCATCATGCGGTATAGCGATGACCGTTGATATGTCCTCAAAATACTTGATCTTTAACCTCTTAGCTTCTCACCTTTTTCACACATGTTGTGTTGCCAAGTCACTATGATAACTGGCGAGCTTCTTTCTATAGCGGTATAGAGATGGCCATTAGATCTTTCAGACTACCATTGATCTTTCCTTAACTGCTCGATCTTTAGTCTCTCTAAATGGCTGCGCCACATGTCAATATTCAGTTTGCCACCTGATCCACCTAAGCACGGCCTCATCCACCACCTTAGCACCACCGGGCCCATCATTTTACTTTGGTTTTTTCAGCATTAGTCTTTCGGCCAAACTACCTCCCTAGGTGAACAGTTTCTATATCTCATCAAAACTACAGTTTCATCGATACCTATTATTTTGATGAAATCGATGCATTCAGTGAAACCATTTAGAGATCTATCACAGCCAAGGTTTGTTTGACATTCACCTTGATGACATGCCACCTGTTATGAGGCGTATCACCTTGTGATAGACTCAGAGTCCACCTCGGTACCACTTGACCTGCCACCTGTCGCGAGGGTACTCGTTTCAGGCTTTAACTTTCCCTTTTTGGCACGTGCTTTTTCGCCAAGTCACAGGGACTATTTGGTGATTATCTTCCCATCGTGACATAGTGACAACCATCAGATCTTTCTTGATCATCGTTGATCTACCTAAATCTTCTTGGTCTTTAGTCTCTCTAAGCAGCTCTCTCTTATGCCACGGTGTCACCATGTGGCACACCTCTATTTTGCTAAATGATCCACCTGGGCGCCACTTCAACTTCCACCTGGATGCCACCTCACCAGTCGCTAACTCGCAGTGATTAACTATTGAGAACTTTCACATAGTGGTATAGTGATGGTCGTCAGATCCTTTGCAACCTTCTCACCTGTTAATTTTCCCTTTCACTATAAAATTTGGCTGCTTTGAGATGCATGGGCACTTGGGAGGCCCACCAACACTGAACTGCTCCTTGTCAAAATCCCATAAGCTTTGACACAAAGGATATATGTGGCCATGAATATAAATGAGATAAATTTATTCTACATGGCCAATGTGGGATAAATAGTCACGTGACCTTTCCTCTGTCACATGACCCTTGTAGTTTGCTTTTAGCTAGAGATTTATGAGCCTCTCCCAATTCAAAAATGAATTTTGCAATGCAGCATGAACATTTATGTGATCTATCTATCTTTATAACATTCATCTCCATCAGCATGTTGGGCTCAACCCTCGTAGGAGCCACATTTTAACCCACATGCTATATTTTACCTTCCCTGTATCTGCACATGAAGCAAACAAGTTAGACAAAAATATCTATTATTTACATACTTAGCACTTGTTTCTCATTCTGAGGCATATTGAGCTTGTAGCAAAAATAGGTAACAATAGTTCCCTTACATGTTTAGCTTATAGTTTCCTTTGCATTTGTTTAGATAAGATGTCTATTAGGGATAGAGATCATCATTGTGTTGGTCGCATGGGTACTCGTTGGAACCGTCACCCTGAGGTTTCTGAAGACTCACACCATGAGGAGCAGGAGCAGGAGCAACCTAGAGATGATCTGATTCCATAGTTGGTGAACGTTCTTTAGGAGCTTCTTGGTCACCTAGGACCGAGATAGGAGGAGAACCAGCATGAAGGATCTCCTCATTTAGAGCATTGAGAGAGAGAGCATTCACATTCTCCTAGGAGGAGAATGGAGGTGGATCAAGAGGCGCTTGTAGCTAGTCATATCAGAGATCTGAATATGACTCATCCTCCTACCTTTGACGGCTTAGGCAATGGCATGGAGGCAGAGACATGGTTATTGGACTTAGGTAGGTGTTTTGTTATGCATCAGTGTAGCAGTAACACCAAGGCGAGATGTGGGATTTTGCATCTTCGTGATTTTGTGACGACATGGTGGCACATGGAGGAACATAAATTGCATTTGGACACAGCGACGATATCTTGGGAGTTATTCTTGGAGCGGTTTCATGCTAGATTTCTTTCAGATCATTGGAGGCAGAGGAAGGACAATGAGTTCCACGATTTGAGACAGCAGAGGATGACTGTGGAGCAGTATGAGTGTAGATTCTTCAAGCTTAGACAGAATGATGGATATGCAGATGATGAGCTGATGTTGATTCAACACTTTGTGAGAGGTCTTAATGATCGTATTGGTGGAGAGGTTTGGATGAATGGACCAAAGACTTTAGAGGTAGCTATGGAGAAGGCAAGACTAGCAGAGCAAAATCTTTCATTAGTTTCAAGAGGAGCGACTGGAGGATAGACAGTTAGTGCACTTGTTACAAGATCTATGGTGAGAGGACCACAATAGTAGTCTTCAAGATATGATAGGAGCCATTCTTCTTCTTTCCGTAGTGGTCCGCAGTTTAAGAAGAGGTTTTCTTAGGGGCAGAGCTTTCCTTGAGGTTCTAGATTTCAGGTTGATAGGAGTCACAATCATCAGTGTGATAGGAGACCTACTCCTTCTCATCCAGCGTAGAGTTTGCAGCCAACTTCTATTAGAGGTAGTGTTCAGCAGTTGAGTACATCACCAAGTAGCAGAGTGTTTGTCAGGAGAGATTGCTTGGCATGTGGACAGCCAGGTCACATATTCATTCATTATCCTCAACATACTTCTCATATGTTAGGGCAGAATAAGCTAGCTACTTCTAAGCCTATAGTTAGAGATATAGGTAGCTCTCATCGCATTTTTGCAGCAGTTAATAAACGTCAGGCTGAGCACCAGGCCACTGTTGTAGAGACATCGGGTGTGATAGGTTGTATCTCTTGTTTAGTATTATTTGATTCTAGAGCGTCAAACTCTTTTATTTCTCCTTTTCTAGTAGAGAGATGCGGGCTTGCTACAACAAAGCAGGATGGTAGGTGGTGGATAGAGTTAGCTACGGGGTCCAAAGTGGTAGTGGATTCCCTTGTGCTCAATTGTCCTTTAGTTTTAGAAGATTTCCATACTTCTGTGGATCTTCGTGTTATGTTGTTGGGATCTTATGATGTGGTTCTTGGTATGGATTGGCTTGGATCTCACCAAGAATAGATAGATTATAGAGGTAACAGAGTGCAGTGGAAGGATTATAGTGGGAAGAGTGTGGAGATTATAGGTATTCAGAGACCTATCTCTCTTCGCATGATCTCTGCTATGCAAATGAAGAGGTGTGTGTGTAAGGGGTGCCAGTTGTTTGCGGTTAGAGTGAAGGATGTAGATGAGGGAGCTAGCTCAGAGGATTTATTGCAGAAGCATCCCATTCTTCAGGAGTTTGCAGATGTTTTTCCTAGTGAGATTCCAAGTATGCCCCCTCGGCAAGATATAGGTTTTAGGATTGATTTGGTGCCAGAAGCTGAGCCTATTTCTAAAGCTCCCTATCGGATGACCATGCAAGAGTTGAATGAGTTGAGGGTTCAGATGGAGGAGTTGTTGGCGAAGGGATTTATTCATCCTAGTGTGTCCACTTGGGGTGCACCTTTGTTATTTGTGAAGAAGAAGGACATATCTCTTTGATTATGCATTTATTACACATAGCTTAATAAGGTGACGGTGAAGAACCGATATCCCTTGCCTCCGATAGATGATTTATTTGACAAGATTAAGGATGCCAAAATATTCTCTAAGATTGACCTTAAGTTCGGGTATCACTAGTTGAGGATCCAGGAGGTGGACATTCATCGCAAAGCTTTTCGCACTAGATATGGTCATTATGAGTTCACAGTGGTACCTTTTGGTCTCACGAATGCACCTTCAATTCTCATGAGCTTGATGAATGGTGTATTAAGGTTGTATTTGGATAGATTTGTATTAGTATTTCTGGATGATATTTTGATTTATTTGAGATCAGTTGATGAGCATGAGGATCATGTGAGGTGGGATTTGTAGTGTCTTAGGGAGAATCATCTATATGGTATTTTGGCAAAGTGTGTGTTCTTCCAAACAGAGGTGAGGTATCTTGGTCATGTGATTTCTGGAGAGGGTATCGTAGTTGATCCCTTGAAGATTCAGGCGATTGTCGATTGGCCAACACCCACTAATGTGGGAGAGGTGCGTAGTTTTATGGGTTTAGCAGGATATTATCATAGATATGTTCAGGATTTCTTCAAGATAGCACATCCTATCACTTCTCTTCATAGAAAAGGGAAGAAGATTGTTTGGACAGAGCAGTGTGAGATAGCATTTCAGATCCTTAAGGAGCATTTGACTAGTGCACCTATTTTAGCAGTGCCAGATCCTTTAAGGAATTTTATGGTGTGCACAGATGCTTCTTTGGAGGGTCTAGGAGCAATGTTGTTGCAGGATGGTCATTGGATTGCATATGACTCATGTAAACTTAAGAATCATGAGCAAAATTATCCCACCCATGATCTTGAGCTAGCGACGGTGGTTCATGCTTTGGTTAGATGGAGGCACTTTCTTCTTGGACATAGATTCAAGTTGCATAGTGATCATCATAGTTTGCAGTATATCCTCACGCAGCCAAATTTGAATGCTAGAAAGATGTGTTGGATGGAGTTCTCATGTGAATATCACTTTGAGGTGAGATATATTTAGGGTAAGGAGAATGTGGTAGCAGATGCATTGAGACATAGGAGGCATGAGATTTCAGCAATGTCTCTTAGTGTGGATTTGAGGATCCGTATTCTTAGTGCCCTTCCTTCAGATGTATGGTATCAAGAGATTATTGCAGAGGTTGCCGCAGGCAGAGCTCTTGAGGGCAGATATATAGGTTACTCAGTGGAATCAGTTGGACTTCTTAGACATTTGAGATGTATTTATGTTCCACCATCGAATGACCTTCGAGATTTGATTGTGTCAGAGGCACATCGTGCACCTTACTCGGCACATCCAGGTGTCAAGAAGATGCACGAGGATTTCAGACTGATATATCATTAGTCTGGTATGAGGAGAGATATTGCAGATTTTGTGGCATGTTGCCTAGAGTGTCAGCGAGTGAAGGCTGAGCATCAGCATCCCGCAGGATTGTTATAGTCACATTTCATTCCAAGATGGAAATGGGATATTATATCTATGGATTTAATAGTTGGATTTCCCATGTCTTCACGCTGTCATGATGTTGTTATGGTCACTGTAGACAGATTGACCAAAGTAGTGCACTTTTCTTTGATCAGGCCTTTGTATACAACAACGACAGTAGCTCAGGTTTTCTTGGAAGGAGTTGTGAGGTTGCATGGTATTCCTCAGCGGATTATATCAAATCGCGATCCAGTGTTCACATCAGCATTTTGGATAGCTCTTTAGCCTGATTTAGGTACGTAGTTGAACTTTAGTTCAACCTATCACCCCAAGATAGATGGACAAACAGAGAGGGTGAACCAAGTTTTGTAGGATTTGTTGAGGATGTACGTGATGGATCAATAGTCTCGTTGGGAGGATTATCTCTATTTGATTGAGTTTGTGTACAATAATGGTTACCATAGCTCTATTCATGTGTCTCCTTATCAGGCGTTATATGGTAGACCATGTTGCATGCCCTTGAGTTGGGACCGTTTAGAGGATAGTGTCTATATTGGATCAGAGATGTTGCAGGATATGGAAGAGCAGGTGGCTTGCATTAGAGAGCATTTGTTGGCCGCTCAGGATAGACAGAAGAAATATGCGGATTCTCATTGAGTGGATAGGCATTTTTCTATTGGTGATAGGGTATTTCTGAGAGTTAGCCCACGAAAGAGTCCAATCCGTTACAGAAAAGGCTCTAAGTTGGCGCCTCAATTTGTTGGACCTTTCAAGATTTTGGATCGGATTGTTCCTGTCACTTATCGCCTTGCCTTGTCACCTAGCTTGTCCCTCATCCATGATGTCTTTCATGTTTTAGTTTTGAGGTTATATCATCCTGATATTTTGCATGTGTTGGATTGGAATGCTTTACAGGTTGAGGACAGGCAGCTTTCTAAGGAGCCTGTGCACATTCTTCAGCACAGAGAGATGTCCCTCAGAGGTCAGAGCATAGAGCAGGTAAGGGTCCAGTGGGATCCGATTGATGATTCTTCAGCTACTTGGGAGGATGTAGTGCGGATGAGAGAGCTATATCCCTATTTTTTCTCAGGATTCTAGGAGTAAGCCTAGGCAAAGGGGGGGAGGATGTAGTGTCCACCCTTGATTTGACTTATTTTGACTAGAGTTGACTTTTATATTATGCTTGATAGACCTATCTAGACTATATTTTACTGATTTGGATTATGGTTACTCATGTGCTTCAATGACTTATGATTGATGTTAGACACTATTGGACATATGCTATTTTGATTATCTATATGGATGTTGGTACTATCATGGTTGAGCATGTGATTTGATGATATATGTACTCAATGGACTTTATATGCTCACTATGTGATGGATTATTAATAGATTAGAATTATCATGGTTTTGATGATGATTATGATCAGGCTAACCCTACTTCATGATTACATATGATGAGATGTTTATGAGATGTGTTTGACTATTGTTTGACTCTCTTCATGATAGAGACGATTCCACATCACTCATTGCGAACGGGATGTGTCATCGTGATTCTCTATCACTTGCATGTTCTATATATGTATATGTATATGTGGTATTGTCATTTTGTGGTTGCAAGATTTTGTAGGTACCAGACATCGACTCCACCTGGCTTCACAAGTCTGAGCGTGTCTTTAGTTCCAATGGCTTATGTGGTTCAGAGATGGCATGAGTTCCCCTCACATACTCTAGGTCTAAGTTGTTCAGTGTGAGTAGTCAGCATCTTGGCATAATTTGCCATGTCAGTTTGTAAGCTTCATCTTTTGGTATTGTGAGTTTTGTTTATGCCAGTTGATTTACTTGTGTATGTTAGAGTAATTATGTGGCTCTTGATGTGTAGTTTTATACTTGGTAATGCTTATTTTAATGCATTTAATTTATAAGTTTTGAATATTTAATTATTTGGTATTTATATTTATTTGTTAATTAAAGTTTATTGATTTTATGATTATTTAATATTTGATAAGCCTTATTGGTGTTTAATATTTATTTAATATTTGTGATTTAATCTTTAATGGTATTTTATTATTTAAGTATTTATTTGATCTTCTATGGTTTGATATTTATTTGATATCTTATATTTATTTGGTTCTTTAATTTATTTTATTAGCTTTTGATTTATTTGATTTTAATCCCCATTTGGATTATTTATTTATAGCTTATATTTATTTAATAGTTTGACTTTTATTCCTAAGTGGGGTGTATGAACACATTAAATTAAATAAAAATAAAACATTCCCACTTAGCTGGATAAATATATTTTATTTACTTTACAAACCCTTCACTCTCATTGGTTAAATTCAAAATGGGTGAAAAATTATATTATATGGTGGGTTGGTAAAATATACTCCAAAATGGAATATTTTGATTGGCCGAGATTGAGGCTAGGGTTTTGGATTATTGTTGCTTTTTATTTTCATTCCCGTGAGGTTTTTCAAGTTGGTTGGCTCTTCTCTAGAAAATTTGTCCAGCAAGTTTTCTTCTTGGTTTTGGATTTCTTCACTTAGTTTTGGTTGGAGCTTGGATTGGATTTGGTTTGTCTTGTGGGAGCTCTTCTTCAGCTTCAATCCATTACTTCAAGTTTCAGGTTGGAGTTCTTCACTTTGCATATTGTTTTCAATGGCTTCTTTGTGTATGCATCATGTTTGCAATGTTTCGGGTCTGGGTTGAAGCATTATTTATTCTATATTTTTTAATATTGTTGAAGGTTAATATTTGGGGAAGAAACTTTATATTATTTGGGTTTTGTATAGTTGCTGGAAAATATGTATTTGGTATTTCCTATGTATGTCATTCTTGGTTCTGTGAAAACTCTTGTGAAGACATTTGATTTAATCTTGGTTTTTAGTCTAAGTTGATTTATTTCGTTTATAGCCAAGTATTCCTTGTTTCTGGTCATCTCTTTTCATATGTTTTTCGAGCCCTTTTGTTAAGTCTGGATTTATTATTTTACCAAAAAAATTTCTAAGTTTTCTGTAAGTTTTGTGCAAAAGCATTGTTTCTACAAAAGTGTTGTCTTATTGTGTAAAAGCGTTGTTCTGTATTGCATATGCACTGTTCTGTATTGCATTTGTGTTGCTCTATGTAGCATAAGCACTGTCATGGAAAGAATAAGTGTGAATATGAAAACATAAGCGTTGTTTTAAGATGCATATGCGCGATTCTTGAACACATAAGTGTTGTTGTTTTTGGCAAAAGCATTGTCCTATGGGGCAAAAGTGCTAACCTATCTCTATTTTGTATTTTCTCAGTTTTCATCATTTTGAGGTATTTTCCTGTATTGATTTTTGTACCAGAGGCTTTATTTGAGGTCTGTTAATATTTCCTAGTTTTGGGTTTGATCAGTTTTGATGCATTTGGATAGTTTTGAGTATATTTGTTTCTCTATGCATTGTGAATATTTTAGACTCTCTTCTATGTGGATAGGCCATGGATGATTGAGATGATTACTATGTTGTTTTAGATGAGCAAGTGTGTAGGCCTTGCTGTGATGTTATCTTTTATTTGATGGAAGCATTAGATGCCTTGATATGCCTTTGTTTATTGCTAGCCAAGAGGCTCATTTTTCATGTAATTATGTTGGTAGAGCCTCTTGTGATTTATTATTGGGCTATGTTAGGAGGAGTGGGATTCCTTGTGATGACTGGAGTCACGAGAGATAGGCTTGCATGAGGTTCCTCGTAAGGATGCATGAAGTCTAGACCACCAGGGCATATTTAAGTTTTCCATGATTTGTAAATAAGTGATAACCTAATAATTGATGGGTTGGGTAGTTAGATTAATTAAGAAGATGATAAATTGATTTGTGCCTCATGACTTAGTCCTAGGGAGGATGTTTTAGGATAAGCATGAGAAGGTTGTGAAGGCGGTAAGCTAATCTCCCTTAGTCTCTCATAGGTTGAGATGGCTCCACATGTCCATCAGGCTAGTGCCTTGTGTTATTATGTTATTATGCTATGAGGATGGCATGTGATGACACTCCACTCCTACATGTGTTTCCCCTTTATTATTTATGATTATGCTTATTGGATGCATTTATGTCTTGACGAGTTTTACGCCTCTGGGAGTTCATCCTTGTTGTATGTGAGAGTTCTTGCTTGAGAGTCCTTGTGTGGTTTGTGTCCTTGGTTATAGGTGCTAGCTTAGGTTTAGAGTATGTGTTGGGACCTTGTGTCATCTCCTAGAACGGGGGGTGGTTCCTTTGGTTCCACATGGTCGGGAGGTTGGTGATTTTTAGCCATTGGGATGTTCACTTGGATTCTTCTTGCGTGGATGTGGATTCTTCTTCTTGATGTACTATGGATGTACCTTGTAGCATATTTATGTAATGGATAAGATAGAGATCTAGGCATATTGTATTTGTACTATTATAGAGATGTGATCTTATAAATCATGGAAATAAGTGGTTCATAGTTGGAATAGAATGGAATTTCATTATCGATTAGTTGTATTATTTCATGGAATGTTTAGAGGCTAGTTAGAATGTTAAATAATCTTGAAGGAGGAATATTCGTAGATTAATAAGTGAATATGTTAACAAATGTTGATTAGATCTAGTAGATAGGAATGATTCACATAGATGCATTGGTAGAAAGGAAATTATGCATATCATGAGGAATAAGTAATATTGTAGGTTGCATATCTCATGGTTAAAGAATTAAAATATGATGTATTAATGAAGGTGAAATATACCTATCATGTGTGTAGTATGTTATTGTGAAATGAATTAAGTAATGATGTTAAAGTACCCTAGAGAAAGATTATTGATGTGTAATTTCTTCTTGCATTATTTGATGAAATGAGCAATGATGTATGTTCATATTGGTTAATTGGTGAATGAATGTAAATAGATGGAGATGTTATATGTTGCATTAATAGTTATTAGATGTTAATTAAGAAAAAAATTATCTCCATTTGTATATTATTATTTAGTTTCTTTAGGGTATTTTGGTGGGCATTACAACCTGGTATCACAACCCATGCTCAACACTGGGTACTCTGGTTTTGATTGAGCCCATTATGCATTTTAGCATTTGGCATGGGGTAGCCCAGCGGCTTTAACCCTGCTATTTATTTATTTTCCTTGTTATAGTTCCCTTAGATGTTTAGTTTATAGTTTCCTTTATATTTGGTTAGATAAGATGCCTGTTAGGGGTAGAGATCATCGTCGTGTTGGTCGCATGGGTACTCGTAGGAACCCTTGCCCTGAGGTTTCTAAAGAGTCACAACATGAGGAGTAGGAGCAGGAGTAGCCTAGAGATGATCCGATTCCATAGTTGGTGGATGTGCTTCAGGAGCTTCTTGGTCGCCTAGGACTGAGACAGGAGGAGAACCAACAAGAAGGATCTCATCATTTGGAGCATCGGGAGAGAGAGCGTTAGCATTCTCCTAGGAGGAGAATGGAGGTGGATTAAGAGGCGCTTGCAGCTAGTCACATCAGAGATCTAAATAGGACTCATCCTCCTACCTTTGATGGCTTGGACAATGGCATGGAGGTAGACACATGGTTATTGGACTTAGGTAGGTGTTTTGCTATGCATCAGTGTAGCAATAACACCAAGGCGAGATGTGCGATTTTGCTTCTTCATGATTTTGCGATGACATGGTGGCACATGGAGGAATAGAAGTTGCATTTGGACATAGGGATGATATCTTGGGAGTTATTCTTGGAGCAGTTTCATGCTAGATTTCTTTCAGATCATTGGAGGTAGAGGAAGGACAATGAGTTCCACAATTTGAGATAGCAGAGGATGACTATGGAGTAGTATGAGCGCAGATTCTTCGAGCTTCAACAGTATGCTGGATATGTGAATGATGAGGCGATGTTGATTCAACACTTTGTGAGTGGCCTTAATGATTGTATTGGTGGAGAGGTTCGTATGCATGGACCTAAGACCTTAGAGGCAGTTGTAGAGAAGGAACGACTAGCAGAGGAGAATCTTTCATTAGCTTCAGGAGGAGTGACTAGAGGATGGACAATTAGTGCACTTGTTACAAGATCTATGGTGAGAGGACCACAACAGCAATCTTTAGGATATGCTAGGAGCCATTCTTCTTCTTTCCATAGTGGTCAACAATTTAAGAAGAGGTTTTCTCAAGGGCAAAGCTTTTCTTGAGATGCCAAATTTTAGGTTGATAGGAGTCACAATCGTCAGTGTGACAGGAGACCTACTTCTTCTCATCCAATGCAGAGTTCGCAACCATCTTCTAGTGGAGGCAGTGTTTAGCAGTTGAGTACAACACCAGGTAGCAAAGTGTTTGTCAGGAGAGATTGTTTCGCATGTGGACAGCCAGGTCACATTGTCATTCATTGTCCTCAGCGTACTTCTTAGATGTCAAGACAACATAAGCCAACTACTTTTGAGCCTACAGTTGGAGATACAGGCAGGTCTCATCACATTTTTGCAGCGGTTGATAACCGTCAGGCTGAGGATCATGCCACCATTGTAGAGACATCAGGTGTGTTAAGTGGTATCTCTTGTTTAGTATTATTTTATTCTGGAGCAACAAACTCTTTTATTTCTCCTTTTCTAGTAGAGAGATGAGGGCTTACTATGGCAAAGTGGGGAGATAGGTGGTAGGTAGAGTTAGCTATAGGGTCCAAAGTGGTAGTGGATTCCATTGTGCTCAATTGTCCTTTAGTTTTAGGAGATTGCCATACTTTGGTGGATCTTCATGTTATGTCATTGGGATCTTATGATGTGGTTCTTGGTATGGATTGGCTTGGATCTCATGAAGCACAGATAGATTGTAGAGGTAAGAGAGTTCAGTGGAAGGATGATAGTGGGAAGAGTGTGGAGATTGTAGGTATTTAGAGACCTATCTCTCTTTGCATGATTTATGCTATGCGGATGAAGAGGTGTGCATGTAAGGTTTGCCAGTTGTTTGTGATTAGAGTGAAGGATGTGGATGAGGGAGTTAGCTCAAAGGATTTATTGCAAAAGCATCCCATTCTTCAGGAGTTTGTAGATATTTTTCCTAGTGAGATTCCAAGTAAAACCCCTCGGTGAGATATAGATTTCAAGATTGAGTTGGTGCCAGAAGTTGAGCCTATTTCTAAAGCTCCCTATCAGATGACCATGCAAGAGTTGAATGAGTTGAGGGTTCAGTTGGAGGAGTTGTTGGTGAAGGGGTTTATTTGTCCTAGTGTGTCCCCTTGGGGTGCACTTGTGTTATGTGTGAAGAATAAGGATGGATCTCTTTGATTATGCATTGATTACAGGTAGCTTAATAAGGTGATGGTGAAGAACCGAGATCCCTTACCTCCGACAGATGATTTATTTGACTAGATTAAGGTGCCAAAATATTCTCTAAGATTGACCTTACGTCCAGGTATCATGAGTTGAGGATTCAGGAGGCAGACATTCATCGCACAATGTTTCACACTAGATATGGTCATTATGAGTTCACAGTGGTACCTTTTGGTCTCATGAATGCACCTTCAATTTTCATGAGCTTGATGAATGGTGTATTCAGGTTGTATTTGGATAGATTTGTATTAGTATTTCTGGATGATATTTTGATTTATTTGAGATCAGTTGATGAGCATGAGGATCATGTGAGGCAGGCTTTGTAGTGTCTTAGGGAGAATCACCTATACACCAGTTTAGCGAAGTGTGAGTTCTTCCAGATAGAGGTGAGGTATCTTGGTCATGTGATTTCTGGAGAGGGTACCGCAGTTGATCCCTCAAAGATTTAGGCGATTGTTGATTGGCCAGCACCCACTAATGTGGGAGAGGTGTGTAGTTTCATGGGTTTAGCAGGATATTATCACAGATATGTTTACAATTTCTCTAGGATAGCTCATCCTATCACTTCTCTTTAGAGAAAAGGGAAGAATTTCTTTTGGACAAAGCAGTGTGAGATAGCATTTTAGATCCTTAAGGAGCGTTTGACCATTGCACCTATTTTAGCAATGCCAGATCCTTTGGGGATTTTTGTGGAGTGCAGAGATGCTTCTTTGGAGGGTCTAGGAGCAGTGTTGATGCAGGATGGTCATATGATTTCATATGAGTCGCATAAAATTAAAAATCATGATAAAAATTATCCCACCCATGATCTTGAGTTAGCAACAATGGTTCATGCCTTGGTTAGATGGAGGCACTTTCTTCTTGGACATAGCTTCGAGTTGAATAGTGATCATCATAGTTTGCAGTATATCTTCACACAGCCGAATTTGAATTCTAGGAAGAGGCATTGGATGGAGTTCTTATGTGAATACGACTTTCAAGTGAGATATATTCAGGGTAAGGAGAATGTGGTAGCAGATGCATTGAGTCACAGGAGGCATAAGATTTCAGCAATGTCTCTTAGTGTGGATTTGAGGAGTCATATTCTTAGTGCCCTTCCCTCAGATGTATGGTATTTGGAGATTATTACAGAGGTTGTTGCAGGCAAAGATCTTGAGGGTAGATATGTAGGTTACTCAGTGGAATCAGATGGACTTCTTAGACATTTGGGACATATTTATGTTCCACCATCAAACAGTCTTCGAGATTTGATCATGTCGGAGACACATCGTGCACCTTACTCGGTACATCCAGGTGTCAAGAAGATGCACACAGATTTGAGACTGATATATCACTGGTCTGGTATGAGGAGAGATATTGCAGATTTTGTGGCATATTGCCTAGAGTGTCAGTGAGTGAAGGCAGAGCATTAACATCCCGCAAGATTGTTACAATCACATTTGGTTCCAGGATTGAAATGGGATATTATATCTATGGATTTTATAGTTGGATTGCCCATGTCTTCATGCCATCATGATGCTATTATAGTCACTGTAGACAGATTGACCAAAGTAGCACACTTTTCTCTGATCAGGTCTTCGTATACAACAATGACAATAGCTCGGGTTTTCTTGGAAGGAGTTGTGAGGTTGCATGGTATTCCTCAGTGGATCATATCAAATCACAATCTAGTGTTCACATCAGCATTTTGGACAGCTCTTCAGCATGATTTGGGTATGCAGTTGAACTTTAATTCAGCCTATCACCCCAAGATAGATGGACAAACAGAGAGGGTGAACCAGGTTTTGGAGGATATGTTGAGGATGTACGTGATCGATCAGCAGTCTTGTTGGGAGGATTATCTCTTTTTGGTTGAATTTGTGTACAATAATGGTTACCATAGCTCTATTGGTATGTCTCCTTATCAGGCGTTATATGGTAGACCATGTTGCACGCCCTTGAGTTGGGACCATTTAGAGGATAGAGTGTGTATTGGATCAGAGATGTTGTAGGATATGGAAGAGAACATGGCTTGCGTTAGAGAGTATTTGTTGGCCACTCATGATAGACATAAGAAATATGTGGATGCTCATAGAGTGGATAGGCAGTTTTCTATTGGTGACAGGATATTTCAGAGAGTTCACCTGTGAAAGATTCTGATCCATTATGGGAAAGGCTCTAAGTTGGCACCTCAATTTGTTGGACCTTTCAAGATTTTGGAGTGGATTGGTCCTGTGGCTCATCGCCTTGCCTTGCCACCTAGCTTGTCCCGCATCCATGATGTCTTGCATGTTTCAGTTTTGAGGTTATATCATCCTAATATTTTGCATGTGTTGGATTGGAATGCTTTATAGGTTGAGGATGACTAGCTTTCTATGGAACCCATGCACATTCTTCAGCACACAGAGATGTCCCTTAGAGGTCAAAGCATAGAGCAAGTAAAGGTCTAGTGGAATCTGATCGATGATTCTTCAGCTACTTGGGAGGATGCAGTGCGGATGAGAGAGCTATATCCCTATTTGTTCTCAGGATTCTAGGAGTAATCCTAGGCAAAGGGGGGGAGGATGTAGTGTCCACCCTTGATTTGACTTATTTTAACTAGAGTTGACTTTTATATTATGCTTGATAGACCAATCTAGACTATATTTTGATGATTTGGATGATGATTACTTATGTGCTTCAGTGACTTATGATTGTTGTTAGACACTGTTGGACATATGCTATTTTGATTATGTTGGGACTCATTAAATTTGAGTCAAGTTTTGAGGCCCATTTCATAAAATTTGCTATTTCATTTTCAAAAAGGCACCTAATCTCATTCAGGTGGCCTAGTTAGAGAGAGGGTAAAATGGAGCCAGTTGATTTTCAAAGGGTAAGGCTTGGGAAGTGTTTCCTACACCTTTCATTTGACCTATGCTATGTGTTGGAGCTTTCAAATTTTAGTTTGGATCAGTTTATTAGGTACCTATTTCAAGGGGCGAGCTGAAAGTGCATTATAGGTGCAAATGCAAATACCAAGTAGCCTACTTTGAGCTCCTATATATTTTCCCAGTTGGTCGTCATGATGAAAATCAAAGTGGATTGAATTTTATGCATAAATTTGAGTCATCATGCAAAATTTCAAGTTTGTATCAATCCATTTGCTCAGTTTAGCAAGCTCAATCCGTTTGCGGTTTGTGTTGTTTGACAAGTCCCTATTTCAGCTGCTAGTCAGAGCCCTATTTTGCATAAGTGTCAAAGTTGCCTCATTGAGTTTCATGTCAGAATTTTTGTTCTAGGCTATTGTTGGTATAAATGACAAGCTATGTTTCCATTTTCAAGCTCCTGCCAATCCGCTTAATCGGTTTTCAAAAGGGTTTCTTGAGCCATCTGTTTCAGTGTTTCGTACTTTCATTGCTATATCAGTTAAAGTGGCCATTTTCATGAGCGCACCATTTGCACCCAGTCATATTTTTGGTCAAACTGAGCATTCTAAGTTTTGATATGTACTTCAAGGTACCTATGCCTCAGATTTGAGGGTCTATGGAGATCATTTGATATTTTTAAGAAAGGCATCATGAGTTGCCTACGCATTGACTTCATGAGGTCTGCAATGCCGACAAAGCCAGTTGGTCATCTTTGACCATTAATATTTCTTCACTCAGGATTCATCCTGAGAAAAACGCTTGGTAGAGTTCGTGCTTGTATATCAAAGTACATGCCTGTCAGTTTGCAAGGTCCAGAAAGGTGTTTTAACCAGTTTGAAAATTACATCTTTGCGATTAAATGTGAAAATATGGCGCAAGTGCCTGAAAGTTGCAAAACTTAGTTTGATGATCCGAAAATGGTGTCGATCATTTCTAGAGGTATGTTTAAGGTTTGTGAGGTGTTTCGAAGGTCAGTTGCATCGAAACAAAAAAATATTTAGTCAGACCCACTTTGGGGCCTGACCTAGCTCATGCCCATGTTGGCATTTTTGATGATGATGTTGTGATTGTCATTGATGGACACACACTTGCTTTGAGATAACTTTTTGTATGTATGAGTTATGCTCAACCAGTATTTGTTCCAAATTGGTATTATCTATTATAGTCTTTAGACTATCGATGTTTTGCAGAAAGTGTTTATCGATCCCAAGCGGTATGAAGACCTCAAGCGGTTCGAGGATCTCAAGCGGTACGAAGGAACAGAAGCAGCAGTTATCATTTTCCCAGTCTTCATTTTTGTCAACCGGCAATCGGTTTAATATTTGAACTGGTATTAGTCTGTGATGAGTTATCAACCAGTAATCGGTTTAATATTTCAATTGGTATTACTCTGTGATGAGTTATCAACCGGTAATACTATGATGAGTTACCAACGGGTATTATTTTTGTGATGAGTTACCATCCACCAACACTTTGACGGTGATTCTGTGTCATGTTACCAAATGTGTCTAGATGCACTGAACCTAGGAACTTGCAATGTAATCCAATTAGACCAACATGAAATCAAATTCCTTTTTAAGGACATCATGTCTAGGGTTTTAGTAGCGGTAGTTGTTAGGTTTTGTTTGTGATTGATGAGTTTTTGTATGTGTGATTTTAGAAGAGAAGATCAAGTCTATGTGCGGTAACAGAGTGTGGATTTATTGAAGACTAAAGTAATGCTAAAATGCATTAGCAATGAGCTATCATGGATCTAACCAAGTAGAGTATGCTATTTGCTAGATCATTCACTTGTTGATTACTCACATCTTTGACAAGTTTGAAACCCTTAACCGGGTAGGCCCAGAAAAGCCTTTGCAAATCCTCTAACAAGGTGGTTCACAATTGTGGATCTAAAATCCTGTCACAAGGTAGTCTTTAATCGGACTTATCTCCTAACAAAGATTGAGATTCCTAACAAGATTTGTTTTGGTGAAGAACATTGTATGACCTTAACCAGTCTGGTTACTATTTTACAGATAGTTAGTTGTGAGTTTCATCTCACCATGGTTTTTCCCATTTGGGTTTCCACGTCAAAATATATTCTGTTATGGTGATTGTGCTTCTGTGGGTGAATGCCTTATTTGATGTTTGGTTTGCATTTGTGTTAACTGGTTTGTTAGTAAAATTGTTATATCAGTTTACTGCTAAACTGTTTAAGTGTTTAAGTTTAGTATTTTTCAATATTCTTATTCACCCCTCTTAGTATTCATCAATTGGTATCAGAGAGCCAACCTTTCTATAAGTTTAACCACTTGGAAAGAGATATGGGGGAATACACTATGAGGGAACTTACTCATCAAATCACTCAGACTGAGAAAGCCTTTGATGAACTCAAAGTCAAATATAAAGCCTCTCTAGAAAAGAGAAGAGAGCATGCTGATAAACTAATGGAGCTTACTGAAAATAGTTCTTCTGATGAAGCAAACATGGAAGCCCTAGTTCAAGAAGTTGAAAAACTGAATGAATCTAATGCCAACCTAAGAAGGGAACTTGAAGGACTGACTATTAGGATGTGTCAAGAGCTTGAGAACCGAAGAAAAACTGAAGATCTGGTAAAAGACAAAGATCATGAGATCTCCAAGCTGAAGCAAGAAATTAGCACACTTACCGCTCATCTCCAAGAGAGTAAAGTGGAAAAAGAAGAAATGCAAGGTGAACTAAACTTGGCTATTTCTGAGAGTGAAACCTTGAAGGAGTCCAATTACTAAGGAACTCACTAAATCAAAAGAGATACTTGCTAAATTCAATCAGAGCGCTACTAAGTTAGAGAAAAAGCTTGAATCAGCTAAACTGGTAAAGAATACTAATGGACTTGGTTTCTCTGGGTATGAGGAAGGTGATACCTCTAGAGAAAAAGATGTAGCATCAATGAAGCAACTGACATCAAAGGATAAAGGTAAGAAAACGTTCAAACTTTTTTTCTTTAATTATCTTAAGGAAGAACATACTGCTAATGTATGTAGAAATAAGGCTTACAATATCTTTCCTTACTTTCTAAACAATAAGCCTAGATCCAATAGATTCAATGGAAATTGTTATGCATGCAACAAGTTTGGGCATAGAGCATTTGAATGCAGGTCTGTCATGCACAACATCGGAAGGTATCCTTTAAGGAGTCAAGCAGTTTTTCCTGAACCCTCTGGGAACCGGAATCCAAATTAGTTTAATACCTATAATCATCAGTCAGGTAGTGGTGGCTATCAAGCGGCAACCGGATGGAGAGAAACCTGTTTGATCTGTCATGGTAATGGTCACACTGCTACAATATGCAGAAGGAAGAATGGAAACATGAATAATGGACCTTGGAGAGCACCTGGAATGGTTTTCTATCATTGCAACAAATCGGGTCACATAGCAAGATTCTGAAGAACGAGAAAGAATATATCGGATGATATACCAGTCACTCCGGAAGGAAAGATTGATGTTGAAACTGTTCAAGTGGATATGAAGAAAACCTGGAAAAAGAAGGCAGAAGAAGTGACTCAAGAAAAACTGGTTTCTGCACCTAGTGTGGAAATCTCTGAACCGGAAAACTAAGCTACAGAAAAGCTTAGGGGAAACAAATCAGTGAAATGTTTCGAACCCCTGGTTTACACCGGTAAAAGACCTTAACCGGTATGTGATACCTGTCAATTGGCAGAAGGCTAGAAATGGTAAAAGGCAAATTAGGGTTTACACACTAATGGTGGAGCATTTATTATGGTAGGTGAAGAATTCGTTTAAAATGGATTTCCAAGTCATTTTCACTTATCAATTTGCGACCAAAGAAGTTTTCAAGTGTAGAGCAACAAAAGGCGATTTATCTTGCGATTCGGAGAGATTTCAAAACTTTGAAGAAGAATCAGAAGATAATATCAATCAGTCAAGTGTAGAACTCAAAGCGGTAATCTAGCAATTGAAGTAGTGTGTGGCGAAGCAGAATTTGCAAGCCCTAAATCTTGACTTGCAAAGGTATTTTTCAAGTTTCTCTATTTATCATGGCTTCTGCATCGCACTCTAGTTCTAGTGCACCTGTTGATTCAGTAGATTTCATCCAACGGAAGGAAAAATATAATGCCCTATCCCAAATACCCACTAGTGTTATAGTTGAGGAAGGTATTTTAGATTATATTGACTGTAAAATTGAAGACCTAGGATCTCTAGTGATCCATTCTCAGTTAAGCTTATTCTGCGGGAAGGACAAGAAGATCAAACTGGAATACAGCATCTTGGAAAAGAAGAAGCTTCACAATGCGATCTATTTCCTTGAAGAATTTATAGATGATCACATCTGCATCATTCTAAGTAGAGTGCATGGTGAAAAAATGTATTTAGAGCGGACACATGACATCACACCAGAAGCGATTCATGTCATCACCGGTTTCTGTAACGTTGGAGATGTGCCAACCCTAAGGAAAGTCATTAAGACAAAAATGACATGGCTCACCTATTCTATGAGTGACCAATGAGGAATGACAGTCAATACCATCAAGGACGACTTGGTCAAATATGCCTGCATGGTTATAGGTTACTGGACATTCCATGGTAGCAGAATTAACTATGTCTCTACTACAGCGGTAAATGCCGCCTATAGGATGATCATGGAAGATGCCTCATTTGATTTATGCACCTATATGCAAAGGCAACTTTTGGTGAACCTGAAGTCAATTAAACAGGACAATGCCTTGAAATTTAAATTTGGACAACTATTGGTCAGATTGTTCTTCTACTTCCAAGGCTATTTCCCAGGAGTCGGTGATATTCAATGGTCTACTGACCAACCGGTTACCAAGCAAATCAAAGAAAGTCTTCAAGTGGTTGGAACCGGTTATCCTGAAGTCCTGACTAAATACTTTGATGAGTTTAGATGCAAGATGAGCCAAAGGGTGAGAATATCTGGTGATATTGTCAAGAAGTATGAAGAGGACATCTGCTTCACCATTAGAGTAGATGAGTGTATAATGGAGGCGGTTGAGCCTAGAAAAGAAAAGGTGGAACCTATGGGATATGAGGTAATGTATGATATGCTAGATGGGTATGCTTCTACCCTACTTGCCTCACCACTTGATCCTAAGAAGAAGAGAACCGACACCTATCTAGAATGGGTTACACCGGTTGAAGAGCCTTTAGTAAAGAAGGGAAAGGTAGTGCCATCTGTATCAGCACCTGTTACTTTAGCAAGTTCTAAAGTGACCATGCGGTCACTGGCAAAAAAGAAACCAGAAGTTGCACCCACCAAGGTATTTGAAAGGAAGCGGAAGACAAAAGGCAACACACCAGACTCAGAGGACATAGAATCTGAAGAACAGCCTAAGAAAACTAGGCAAACTAGGAAGAAGACAAAGACAACCAGCAATGAACTAGCATCATCGGCACCGATAAATATTGATATTTCCTCTTACAAACCTTTGACACATTGTCAAAGAACTATCAAGAATATTAGGAGAAAAGTGTTGAGTGATTTAGTAGATTATTTTGATGATTTCAATGACAATGAGAAAGAGGAAATAGAATAGGAAGTCATTCAATATTTATGTATAATGATCAGTCGCCATTAGAAATTAAATCTGTGACACAGGATTCTTTATACAATTCTTTAGATAACAAATGGTGCATTGCCATAGAAAAGGAACAGGAAATAATAGGAAATATTTGCTCAATATTTTCCTGATGTGTCTAATTCAGAACTTTATGAAGTTATGGAAAAATATAAAGGCCTATTCTTCATGAGAAGAAGGAGACTCTTTTTGCTAGAAGGGAAAGTCCCTAAAGTGGTAAAAGATACCCACTCTCATGCCAAAGCCGCTCTGAGGTTGCACCAAGTGTTCGAAGCCAACAGGAAGGCTAAACAAGAACGGAAAATTGAAAAACCAGATGAGGTGTATGACAGTGCAGGAGAACCGGTCACTAAACAAATGGACCCTATTGACATTGATGGGTTGAATGGTGAAAATGTCACCCCGAATATAGAAAAGGACAAAGTTGACAAAGAGAAAGTGGACAAGGAGAAACAAGACAAAGAAAAGGCTGACAAAGAGCAAGCGGAGAATGAGAAAAAGAAACAAGAGGAGGAAAAGAGAAAATAGGAAGAGAAGAGGAAACAAACAGAAGAGGAGAAAAAGAGAAAAGAGGAAGAGGAGAAGAGAAAAGAAGAAGAAAAGAAACAGGAAGAGGAGAAGAGAAAATAAGAGGAGAAGAGGAAGCACAAAGAGGAGAAGAAGAAACATGAAGAGGAGAAGAAGAAGAAGGAAGAAGAAAAGAAACAGGAAGAGGAGAAGAGAAAAGAAGAGGAGAAGAGGAAGCAGGAAGAGGAGAAGAAGAAATAGGAAGAGGAGAAGAAGAAGAAGGAAGAGGAGAAGAAAGAAGAAGAAAAGTGGAAAGAAGAAGAAAGGAAGAAGGAAGAAGAGAAAAGAAAGAAAGAAGCAGAGGAGCAAAAGAAGGAAGAAGAAGAAAAGAAAAAAGCCAAGGACAAGGAGGAAGTGGCAAAAAGCGTACAAGTGGAGACCCCAAAGGCAATCGGTAGTCAAGCCAAACTGGCTGATATTACCAGTCCCATTGACCTCCAATCTACAAATGAAACAAAGCTGCTGCAAAGCACTAAGCTTGCTCAAGAGCAACTGGAAGCGCTAAAGAGGAAGAAGGAGCGAGATGTTATTCAAATTGCGGTGGAAACTCTTACTAGTTTGATTCCTGATACCAATCTCCCAAGTACCGATTCCTCTCTAGCTCAACTGAAACTCTTATGCATAGTTGTAGAGGACCAGGTGCAATTCCTGGAAGATGTTGTTGAAGCCAATGCTCAAAAGAAGCATCAAAAGGCACTAAATACTGCCTTAGTGAAGAAGTTAAATGAGCTCCGGTCTAAACTTCAGAAGGCACAGAAGGACATAAGAGATGCTATGGATGAGGGGAATCTACTGCTCAATAAGATTAGTGAACCCCATCTATTTTGTGATGATGTGCTTGCACAGAAGAAGAAATTGCAATCTGACCTGCAAACATACATAAGAACCTTCCAGATGCCCTATGATTCCTTCACCAAATATGGGCAAACCACTCACCGGTTTCAACTCCAGGCTATAAGAATAGAGTTAGAAATCAGCAATCGGACCCGAGTTGTAGGAAATTAGACTGGTTCTACTACCAAGACTACAAATACTTCAGAAATGCTATCTCAATCTAGATGCCTTAACAGTCACTCAAGAGATGAGTACCTTGGATGCCATGGAGGAGCAGGTATCCCAGATGCAAACAAAAAGTGAGGTTTCTACCTCATTGCTTGAGTCATGGTCCTTATCCATGAAGACATTTATGCAGAACTTTAAATCAATTTTTGACAAGTTTCACTCTTTACTGTCATAAACACTTATGATTTTAATAATGGAAATAGGGGTTATTCAGCTATACTTTTTCATTGTTGGCAAAGGGGGAGTAGTATTCTGTATTTAAAATTTTGATGCATGCTATATATAATTTCATGTTTATCTTTGTAAGGGAGTAGTATACATGGTATTTTCTGCAAAAGGGATAGTGTATATGCTTAGGGGGAGTAATTTTTTATTATGGCATATTTTAGTTGTTGTAAAACACTTAGATGTCAAAAAATTTCCTAAGTGTTGCCATCAATGCCAAAGGGGGAGATTGTTGCCATTTTTTATGATGATGTTGTGATTGTCATTGATGGACACACACTTGCTTTGAGATCACTTTTTGTATGTATGAGTTATGCTCAACCGGTATTTGTTCGAAACCAGTATTATGTATTATAGTCTTTATACTATCAGTGTTTTGCAAAAAGTGTTTACCGATCCCAAGCAGTATGAAGACCTCAGGTGGTTCGAGGATCTCAAGTGGTACGAAGGAACTGAAGCAGCAGTTATCATTTTCCTAGTCTTCATTTTTGTCAACCAGTAATCAGTTTAATATTTGAACCGGTATTACTCTGTGATGAGTTATCAACCACTAATCAGTTTAATATTTGAGCTGGTATTACTCTCTGATGAGTTATCAATCGGTAAAGTTGCATGAACAGGTAATACTGTGATGAGTTACCAACCGGTATTATTTTTGTGATGAGTTACCATCCACCGACACTTTGATGGTGATTTTGTGTCATGTTACCAAATGTGTCCAGATACACTGAACCTAGGAACTTGCAATGTAATCCTATTGGACCGACATGAAATCAGATTCCCTTTTAAGGACATCATGTCTAGGGTTTTAGTAGTGGTAGCTATTAGGTTTTTTTTTTGATTGATGAGTTTTTGTATGTGCGATCTTAGAAGAGAAGATCGAGTCTATGTGCTATAACAGAGTGTGGATTTACTGAAGACTGAAGTAATATTGAAATTTATTAGCAATAAGCTATCATGGATCTAACCAAGAAGACTATGCTATTTTCTAGATCATTCACTTGTTGATTACTCACATTTTCGACAAGTTTGAAACCGTTAACCAGGTAGGCCCAGAAAGGCCTTTGCAAATCCTCTAACAAGGTGGTTCACAACTGTGGATCTGAAATCCTCTCACAAGGTAGTCTTTAATTGTACCTATCTACTAACAAAGATTGAGATTCCTAATAGGATCTATTTTGGTGAAGAACATTGTATGACCTTAACTGGCCTGGTTATTATTATGCACATAGTTACTTGTGAGTTTCATCTCATCGTGGTTTTTCCCATTTGGGTTTCCAAGTCAAAATATATTATGTTATGGTGATTGTGCTTCTGTGGGTGAATGCCTTATTTGCTGTTTGGTTTGCATTTGTGTTAACTAGTTTGTTAGTAAAACTATTATACTGGTTTACTGCTAAAATGTTTAAGTGTTTAAGTTTAGTATTTTTCGGTATACTAATTCACCCCCCACCCCCCTCTTAGTATTCATCAACTCATGCATTATTTTTTATGGTGAAAATGTTATTACTACATGACTTCATGATGCATAAAGATATGGGATTGCATAGCAATGTTATTATAAATTCTTGTTGAATATTCTAGGCCTGGTATGGAAGAGGAAGAGATTGACATGGTCAGTGAGACAATTGACAAATGAACCCTAGACTTGAAAAACAACATACTGTATTGTCATTAAGAATGTAAAAGATGGAAGTGGAAAAGAAATATGTAGTCTTGGATAGTGTAAAGCTGAGCTCAAACTCTATAAGTGACTTTGTGGTGAGATATCAAAGCTCTAAATGCAAGGTACAATGTGAGGCGAAACACATTATCCCACATTGGCTGGGCAGGGGTCATTTGTGGTATTTAAAACTAAGGCTTCACACATCTATAATGTCAAAGCCTCAAGAGGATTTTGACACAAGGTGCTGGTTGGGCCCAAGCGGACCCAACGTGCATAGGCATGCTTCCCGAGATAACCAAGGAGGCCGAGTGTTGACCAGGTGGACCCCACCCACATAGGCACAGATTCTGAGGCAAATTTTGTAGAGAAAGAGTGACTTAACCGGTGAGCAGGTTGTAGGAGATCTGAGGGTGCGCGTGATTTCACGAAGTGAAGATGCACGTCAGCTAAACATCGCGAAATGATGAAATGGTAAAGATCGCGCATCTTAGAGATGATCCGATGGTTGGTGTTGTTTAGTGATGTGAAGATGCTCGAAAGATAGCCTTCACGAAATGGCGAAATGATAAAGATCACGCATCTTAGAGATGATCCAACGGCCGGTGTTGTTTCATGAGGCGAAGATGCATGTCCATTACCCTTTGTGAAATGGCGAAAGGTAACATGGCAGGTCTAGGTGGAGGTCCATCTCGTGGGTCCCGTTGATGTGGCGATCAAGTGGAAGTCCAGTGGTAGTCTAGTGGTGGTGATGAGGCAGACAAGTGGCGATAGATGATGTGTCATCCCAGGTGGCACATAGGTGGACTCCATCAGCAAATCATAAGCCACCACGTGGCAAGGCGTCAGGAGTTTAAAAGGTGAAAAATCAAAGTTAATGATATAGTGTAGACTATAGGAAAAAATTGAAAAATTTAAATGATAGAGGCACATGAATGATTAATTTGCTCAGAGGCTAATTTTTTCCCGAAATATCAAGTATTATATAATATCGAAAAGCTCTCAAAATGAGGAATCCATTCATGAAGTTTGTTTCAATAGATATCAGATATTTTGAGAGAAGTGTCCATGGGAAGGAGAAAGGAAATAAAATTCAGTTGGAAAAAGAGACACTTGGCAATTTCGGTTGCAGACCTAATATTTTCCCTCTTCTTCTTAGTCTCTATTCTTCTCATTTTGAGAAGATGATCACAAGAATTTTGTAAGAAAACTCTGGCAAAATATATTTAGAGCCTTTTCTATATTTTTGGAGGATCATTTTGAGTTATGTAAAGATTTTGATGAAGGATATCAATACATAGATCATAGCATTTTGAGGCTAGATTACTGTTGTCTTCTTGTATGTATGATTGATTTAATAGTTCGGTTAGATAATCTAGGATTGTTTGATTGAATGAGTTGCAAGGCAATTTTATAGATATTTTTTAGGTTTTTCTCTCAAGGAGGGGGATTAAATATACTTAAGATCTTTCTGATAGTAAATCAGTAATTCTGCTTGAATCTTATAACCGGGTTTAGCATAAAGGTAAAATTTATATATGTTAGGCATATATAAATTTGGTGAAGTCAGAATGATGAAATGTATGTGGATTTCCTATTTATAATTCTTATTTATTCTTAGGTGACTCTAAAGCTCGGGATAAGGCACTAGTATAGTTTGCTAGGTTCTATAACCTTCTTGGAGATCAATGAAAATGATTACAAGTATTTCTTTTATGTTCAGAGTATGTTCAAGGTGATAGGGTTTGCAGAAGTTGACTATGCTTTTCTGCATGTCTTCAATCACAATTGTGAAAAGTAATCACAAAGGGTAAACCCGCCTAAGCTAAGTGAAAGCTTGAAGTGTAGAGGGTTTTGGTATAAACCTTGTTATATGTTGTCTTTTGTTTCTATTTCTTGTTGTTTCTCTCCATAAGCAATAGCTATTTACGATTCAAGTAGGGAAAAAAAAGCAATCAGAATTTGAGACCAACAAAAGTGGCAACTCTGTTGGGGAAGCTGAATAGAAATTGCCTAATTTCATCTAGTTAGTCAGTCCATTGAGAATGCACAGAGTTGAAAATGTCTTTTATGGTTGAAGGATTAGTAGATGATTTGATGAATCATATTGGGATGCAGATAATTAAATTAGTTGTATGCTCAGACATGATGCCTTCATCATAAAAGTTTTATAAAAAATGCAGTAGCAAGATACACATAGATTTGGTGTTATTTTCCCAAATCCATATGTTTGTAGCCTGGAAGAGTGTTTGTTGTAGTGAGATTGAAGGAGACAATAGAGAATTAAATTTGTGTTGAATGGCATTCTGCTATTCAAAATGTCCTCTATGCAAGAGGTGGCAACTTTGAGGTAAAAGACCATGCTAAAAGTGGAAGTTAATCTTCAGATCTATAAGTCCTATAGCTGCAAACACCCAGGTATTTTCAGAAGTTTCAATGCAAGACATTTGTTCTGAAAATTTGAATGTGTAAAATAGTTTTCCCATTAAGTGAACAACACTAGTAAAGAGGGAAAGAGGAATTACAAACTTATTTGCATATTTATTTTGTTGAAGTTCCAGCATATATATTTTGATGTAGTATGCAAATTTGAAGAAAGCTTTGTGTCAAGCAATGTTATGAATAGATTTGAATAATGATATGTGCTTGAAGTGTTCCATTGTTCTATCCAAAGGTTGTATAATCATTTGTGGGAGTAGGAAGAAATGAGTAGTGAAGTTTTTTAGCCTTGTGTATTTCCACATATGACCATGCCTAGTGAAGTGTCACAACCATGTAATAGGAAAAGTTTCAGTATGAAGTACTATGTTGCTCTAAATTTCAAAGATATTCTGAGTTACCCAAATCCCATACCCACAGAAATTAGAAAATATTTGCCAATATTCAGTGGGAAGAAATCAGAATCAACACATTTACATTTGAAAAGATTTTCAAATTTGATGGGAGAGTTTGAAATTTGTCAAGAAGATGTGTGCATGAAGTTATTTGTCCAGTCATTGAAGGAGGATGCAAGGGATTGGTTCTCTTTTTTGCCGGCAGATTGTATTTCCTCATGGGAAGAATTAATTTCAGACTTCATAGACCAATTTGCTGAAAAGGTGAGTGATTATGATATGCTGAGAGAATTCATGTACATACAAATTAGGGAAGATGAACTGGTACCAGCATTTAATATCAAGTTTTCACAAATATTGTCTAAAATTTCCAGTAAGTATAAGTTTGATGATAAAGTATGTTTGGAAATTTATATGAGTTCTTTTGGCAAGAAGATGGGTTTCTTATTGAGAAACAAAGAACCCAAAACTTTGTATGAAGCTTTCAATACAGCTAGGGACATTGAAAATAACTTGAAATTTGAGATCTCAAAGAGATTTGTATCTGCTATTGTTTCTTGCCAAAACACCTTCAATGGTAAAATACCATGTGAAGCTGAACAAATCATTCCTTGTCAAAATATGTCAAGCTCTGCTATTCCAAATGGTTTTGCTGATGCATGTGATTCAAATTTAAATGAGAGTCAAGAATCTTTGTTGTTAATGTCGGTTGTTTCTCACAGTAATGATGGAATGATCAATGGGAAGTGTTGTGATAATGCTGATACAGAGATAGATATATATAAAGGATATGTACCATTTGATTTGTATGCCGGTTATACTGATTATGTGGTTGTAAATTATCAAGTAAATCATGCATCCCCCAAGGTTAATAATAATGAAATTAATGATGATGATGACCATCAATCTTTACATGTTGCTAATGTATTTGATTTTGAAGTACCGAATACCGAGGGATCAACAAATGTTGTTGATTATGTAAGTGAAAATGTGCAATATGATGTAAATCGGATTTTGATTAAGTTTGATAAAACTGAAAATGGAATTGTGGATGATGTTGATGGTGTTTTCAATGCAAGTATACCCAGTGATGAATGTATTTCAGAATGGAGTGGTGCTACTGATTATGAGGACACTGAGTTCAATTTTCAGCACCTTGAAGGTATACAAATGAACAGTGAAGATCAATTTCAGAATAGGAGTGGTTTTGACACAAGTTATTCATCTTCTTATGATCAGCAAATGAATGTCAATTATGCAGCTGAGGATGCTTATGAGAGTTCTTATTATTCATCTTGTGAAGATGATATAAGAGGAGACCAAGTTATATATCTCAGTCATGAATCTGAAAATGAAAGTATTTTTGAAGATAAAAATATATGTGACAGTGCGGATAATGTTTTATTTTCATATTTAAATGAACCCATATTTGAATGTTTTCACAGTTTGACATACCATGAAGAGGATGTGAATGTTGATAGTATGCTTGAACAGGATATGGAGTTCTTTACTTTTGATATAAATGTTCATGGTGATGAACTCATTGATGAAAATACTGAAGTTTCCCCTTGTGTTGAACAAGTTTGTTATGTTGATGTAGTTCCAAACAACAGTAGTATGTGTTATAAAAAAATACTTCATGATGAAGGTAAGAAGCATGGGTTGTGTGATGATTACTTCAGACCACAAATGGAAGTTTTTCAGGTGGATGTAAGTCTGAATGAGAAAGACTTAGCTAAGGATTTGCTTTAGCCAGAGGTATGCATTCTTTTTTGTGATTGGGATATTGAGAATGCGGATGTGTTGAGTCTAATAAACAAGGATAATATAGGGTGTGATCAACATAGTGAAGTATTGCATCTGGATCAAAATATTTATGTTCCTTGTTTGCATCAATTGGTTGTTAATGTCCCTCATTCTATGAATTTAAATGATAACAAGATGAGTGCTGATGAGAATTACAATATTGAGAATGAATGTTTTATTCTTGAAATTCAACATGATGATGCCCTTGCAACTGATAGAGTTGATTGGGATAGTGAAATGTATGGCAGCTTATGGGAAGGCCTCTATAGTGAGTTGTCTCATGGTTTTACTTTTGTTGAAATAGTGTGTGATTACAAAGATCAAAATCAGGCAAAAGGTGTACACACCAGTTGTTGTAGTAATGAGATGAAAGAGGCTAATTATAAGGATTATGCTTAGTTGTTGTTGAAAGGTACCTTTGTTTGGATCATGATATCAGGTGATGAGAATCATATTTTTGATAGAGGTAAATGTTGAGGAAAGTAGAGCAGTTTATAATCAGTCATAAGTATGTTTGTATATCTTGTATAGTTACTTTGTTTCAGTTGTGTGGTTTTCAATAAGGAGCCCTTTGCTTGTGAGAAGAGAAGAGGAATGATCCATTTTTGGGTGGTATGCTTAACCATAGATTCTAAATTCTTATGTTGATCTTGCAATCAACCATCCTCAGTCAGAGCCACTATTGGGACTCATTAAATTTGAGTCAAGTTTTGAGGCCCATTTCAAAAAAATTGCTATTTCATTTTTAGAAAGGCACCTAATCTCATTCAGGTGGCCTAGTTAGAGAGAGGGTAAAATGGAGCCAGTTGATTTTCAAAGGGTAAGGCTTGGGAAGCATGTCCTACACCTTTCATTTGACCTATGTAGTGTGTTGCAACTTTCATAATTCAGCTTGGATCAATTTATCAGGTACCTATTTCAAGGGGTGAGTTGAAAGTGCATTATAGGTGCAAATGTAGATTTTACCAAGTAGCCTACTTTGAGCTCCTATATCTTTTGTCCAGTTGGTCTTCATGATGAAATTCAAAGTGGATTGAATTCTATGCATAAATGTGAGTCAGCATGCAAAATTTCAAGTTTCTAGCAATCCATTTGCTCAGTTTAGCAGGCTCAATCCGTTTGCAGTTTGTGTTGTTTGACAAGTCCCTGTTTCAGCTGCTAGTCGAAGCCCTGTTTTGCATAAGTGTAAAAGTTGCCTTAGTGAGTACCATGTCAAAATGTTTGTTCCGCGCTATTGTTGGTATAAATGACAAGCTATGTTTCCAATTTCAAGCTCCCACCAATCCATTTAATCAGTTTTCAAAAGGGTTTCTTGAGCCATTTGTTTCAGTGTTCTGTACTTTCATTGCTATATCAGTTAAAGTGGCCATTTTGATGAGCGTGCCATTTGCACCCAGTCATCCTTTTGGTAGAACTGAGCATTCTAAGTTTTGATATGTACTTCGAGGTACCTATGCCTCATATTTGAGGGTCTACGAAGATCGTTTGATATTTTTAAGAAAGGCATCATGAGTTGCCTGTGCATTGACTTCATCAGGTCCGCAGTGCCGACAAAGCCAATTGGTCATCTTTGACCATTAATATTTCTTCACTCGGGATTCATCTTGAGAAACCGCTTGGTAGAGTTCATTGTTGTATACCAGAGTACACGTTTGTTAGTTTTCAAGGTCCAGAAAGGTGTTTTGACCAATTTGAAAATTACATCTTCGCGATTAAATGCAAAAATGTGGCGCAAGTGCCTGAAAGTTGCAAAACTCAGTTTGATGATCCGAAAATGGTGCCGACCATTTCCAGAGGTATGTTTAAGGTTCATGAGGTGTTTCGAAGGTCAGTTGCATTGAAACAAAAAAAAATTAGTCGGACCCACTTTGGGGCCCGACCTGGCTCATGCCCGTGCATTATTTTTTATGGCAAAAATGTTCTTAGTACATGACTTCATGATGCATAAAGATATGGGGTTGCATAGAAATGTTATTATAAATTCTTGTTGAATATTATAGGCCTGGTATGGAAGAGGAAGAGATTGACATGGTCAATGAGACAATCGATAAATTAATCCTAGACTTGAAAAACAACATACTATATTGTCATTAAGAATGTAAAAGATGGAAGTGGAAAAGAAATATGTAGTCTTGGATAGTGTAAAGTTGCGCTCAAACTCTATAAGTGACTCTTTGGTGAGATATCAAAGCTCTAAATGCAAGGTACAATTCTATGGTGTTGATATACAAGACAGATGTTGAATATTTAAGTTTCAATGTGAGAGTTGAGCAGGTCACGTGGGCATATGAAACTTTTGCAAAGGAAAATTGGCATTTGCAAAGCCAGTTCTTCCTTTTCGAGCTATCACTGGTAAAAGTTAATAGTTCCTTCAACAAATGCTTCTGGTAGGCATGAAGCCCAGCCAGCACCGGTCATCCCCTACGTTTGGAGGAGGCATTTAAACTTTTCAAACAAATGCAGATTGAGGCGTTGAACTCCTGCAAACTACAAATTGGCTAATGTAAATCCAAACTACCTTGATCTTTGACTTCCTCCTTGCTATGTGGAGTAGAGTTTAGGAAATTTAGAAGTTTCAAAGCAAATTCATGTGGTATCCTCCCCATCTCCCTACTGGCGGTGGCATTTGAGTAGGCTACATAAAACATTAGGCAAATGCTATTGGCAGATCAGCCCCTGCGTGGTGTGTGGAGAAAACATGAGGCTTTTAGCAAATGCCATGGACAGGCTAAAATCCAAAACCCCTATGCGCAGGATGTAACTAGCTATTGTGGAAGGAGGTTGAAAGAGGCGTGAAAGGAATAGAACTTTAGCAATTGAAGCCTCAAACAAATGAAACAACATACTCCTCCCCACGTGGAAACTAGAGGAGAGTGGGGATGGTTAAAATGAATGGAAATTGGTAGGTTTAAAGCATCCAAAATGTCTCCCTTGCATGATGGTTGAAAGGTTATTAAATTTCAATTTCAATGCGAGTGACAACATCCTCCCCTCCCGTCCTCCTGCATGGTTTTGGCAAACGAAATTTTAAACTTTCAACAAATGCAGTTCGCAGGAAAATCGCCAGTCATCCCTCCTCTACATTTGGTGTCAAGCAAGGTGGATTAAAATCCTAAACAAATGCATTAGTAGCCATGAAAAACCTAGGAAAAGCTCAGAAAATGTGTTGCCAGGCAAAACGCATTATCCTACATTGGTTGGGCGGGGATCATTTGTGGTATTTAAAACTAAGGCTTCACACATCTATAATGTCAAAGCCTCGAGAGGCTTTTGACACAAGGTGCTAGCTGGGCCCAGGTGGACCCAACATGCGTAGGTGAGCTTCCCAAGGTGACCAAGGAGGCTGAGTGTTGACCAGGTGGACCACACCCATGCAGGCATGATTCTTGAGGCAAATTTTGCAGAGAAAGAGTGACTTAACCGGTGAGCAGGTTGCAGGAGATCTGACGGTGCGCGCGATTTTGCAGAGTGAGGATGCACGTTGGTTAAGCATCGTGAAATGGCGAAATGGTAAAGATCATGCATCTTGGAGATGATCCAACGATTGGCACTATTTTGTGAGGCGAAGATGCTCGAAAGATAGCCTTTGAGAAATGGCGAAATGATAAAGATCACGTATCTTAGAGATGATCTGACGGTCGGCATTTTTTAGTGAGGCGAAGATGCACGCTCATTACCCTTCGCAAAATGGCGAAAGGTGATGTGGCAGGTCTAGGTGGAGGTCTAGCTCATGGGTCCCGTTGACATGGCGATCAAGTGGTAGTCTAGTGGCAGTCCAGTGGCGGTGACGAGGCAGACAAGTGGCGATAGATGATGTGTCATCCTAGGTGGTGCCTAGCTGGACTCCATCAGTGAATCATAAGCCGCCACATGGTAGGGTGTTAGGAGTTTAAGAGGTGAAAAATCAAAGTTAATGATATAGTGTAGACTATAGGAAAAATTTAAAAAATTTAAATGACAGAGGCACATGAGTGATTAATTTGCTAGAGGCTAATTTTTGCCTAAAATATCAAGTATTATAGTTCACCAGAAAGCTCTCAGAATGAGCAATCTAGTCATGAATTTTTTTAACAGATATCAGATATTTTGAGAGAAGATTCCACAAGAAGGAGAAAGGAAATGAAATTCAATTGGAAAAAGAGACAATTGGCAATTTGGGTTGCAGACCTAATCTTTTCCCTCTTCTTCTTAGTCTCTATTCTTCTCATTTTGAGAGGATGATCACAAGAATTTTGTAAGAAAACTTTAGCAAAATATGTTTAGGGCCTTTTCTGGTTTTTTGGAAGATCATTTTGAGTTATGTAAAGATTTTGATGAAGGATATCAATACACAGATCATAGCATTTTGAGGCTAGATTCCTGTTGTCTTCTTGAATGTATGATTGATTTACTAGTTCGGTTAGATAATCTAGGATTGTTTGATTGAATGAGTTGCAAGGCAATTTTACAGAGATGTTTTAGGTTTTTCTCTCAAGGAGGGGGATTAAATATACTTAAGATCTTTCTGATAGTAAATCAGTAATTTTGCTTGAATCTGATAACTGGGATTAGCATAAAGGTAAAATGTATATATGTCAGGTATATATAAATTTGCTCAAGTCGGAATGATTAAATGTATGTGGATTTCCTATTTAGAATTCTTATTTAGTCTTAGGTGACTCTAAAGCCTAGGATAAGGCACTAGTATAGTTTGCTAGGTTCTATAACCTTCTTGGAGATCAATGAAAATGATTACAAGTCTTTCTTTTATGTTCAAATTATGTTCAAGGTGATAGGGTTTGCAGAAGTTGACTCTATTTTTCTAAAAGTCTTAAATCACAGTTGTGAAAAGTAATTACAAAGGGTAAACCCGCCTAAGCTAAGTGAAAGCTTGAAGTGTAGAAGGTTCTGGTATAAACCTGGTTATATGTTGTCTTTTGTTTCTGTTTCATGTTGTTTCTCTCCATAAGCGACAAAGATTTAAGATTCGAGTAGGGAAAACAAAGCAGTTAGAATTTGAGACCAATAGATTATCTATATGGATGTTGCTACTATCATGATTGATCATGTGATTTGATTATATATGTACTCGATGGACTTTATATGCTCACTATGTGATGGATTATTGATAGATTAGATCTATCATGGTTTTGATGATGATTATGATTACGCTAACCCTACTTCATGATTACATATGATGAGATATTTATGAGATGTGTTTGACTATTGTTTGACTGTCTTCATGATAGAGATGATTCTACATTACTCATTGCGAGCAGGATGTGTCATCATGATTCTCTATCACTTGCATGTTCTATATATGTATACGTATATGTGGTATTGTCATTTTGTGGTTGTAGGATTTTGCAGGTACCACTCATCGACTCCACCTAGCTTCACAGGTCTAAGCGTGTCTTTAGTTCCAGTGACTTATGTGGTTCAAAGATGGCGTGAGTTCCCCTCACATACTCTAGGTCTAAGTTGTTCATCGTGAGTAGTCAGCATCTTGGCATAATTTGCAATGTCAATTAGTAAGCTTGGTCTTTTGGTATTGTGAGTTCAGTTTATGCCAGTTGATTTACTTATGTATGTTAGAGTAATTATGTGGCTCTTGATGTGTAGTTTTATACTTGGTAATGCTTATTTTAATGCATATATTTATAAGTTTTGAATATTTAATTATTTGGTATTTATATTTATTTGTTAATTAACATTTATTGATTTTATGATTATTTAATATTTGATAAACCTTATTGGTGTGTAATATTTATTTAATATTTGTGATTTAATCTTTATTGGTATTTTACTGTTTAATTATTTATTTCATCTTCTATGGTTTGATATTTATTTGGCTCTTTAATTTATTTTATTAGCTTTTGGTTTATTTGATTTTAATCCCCATTTGGGTTATTTATTTATAGCTTATATTTATTTAATAGTTTGTCTTTTATTCCTAAGTGGGGTGTATGAACACATTAAATTAAATAAAAATAAAACATTCCCACTTAGTTGGATAAGTATATTTTATTTACTTTACCTACCCTTCACTCTCATTAGTTAAATTCAAAATGGGTGAATAAATTATATTATATGGTGGGTTGGTAAAATATACTCCAAAATGGAATATTTTGATTGACCGAGATTGAGGCTAGGGTTTTGGATTATTGTTATTTTTTATTTTCATTCCCGTGAGGTTTTTCGGGTTGGTTGGCTCTTCTCTGGAAAATTTCTCCAACAAGTTTTCTTCTTGGTTTTGGATTTCTTCTCTCTTGGTTTTGGCTAGAGCTTGGATTAGATTGGTTTGGCTTGTGGGAGCTCTTCTTTAGCTTCAATCCATTACTTCAAAGTTGCAGGTTGGAGTTCTTCACTTTGCATTTTGTTTTTAATGGCTTCTCTATTTATGCATTGTGTCTGCAATGTTTTGGGTCTGGGTTGAAGTTTTATTTATTCTATAGTTTTTAATATTATTGAAGGTTAATATTTGGGGAGGAAACTTTATATTATTTCAGTTTTGTATAGTTGCTGGAATATATGTATTTGCTATTTCCTATGTATGTTGTTCTTAGTTATGTTAAAACTCTTATGAAGACATTTGATTTAATCTTGGTGTTTAGTCTGAGTTGATTTATCTCATTTATACCCAAGTATTCCTTGTTTCTGGGTGTCTCTTTTCATATGTTTTTCGAGCCCTTTCGTTAAGGCTGGATTTTATTATTTTACCCGAAAGTTTTCTAAGTTTTCCATAAGTTTTGTGCAAAAGCATTGATTCTACAAAAGCGATGCCTTATTGTGCAAAAGCGTTGTTCTGTATTGCATTTGCGCTATTTTGTATTGCATTTGCGTTGCTCTGCACAGCATAAGCACTATCACAGAAAGTATAAGCTTGAATCTTGAAACATAAGCATTATTTTAAGATGCATATGTGCGATTCTAGAACGCATAAGCATTGTTCTTTTTGGCAAAAGCGTTGTCCTGCAGGGAAAAAGCGCTAACCTATCTATGTTTTGTATTTTCTCAATTTTCGTCATTTTGAGGTATTTTCCCAAATTGAATTTTGTACCGAAGGCTTAATTTGAGGTCTGTTAATATTTCTCTGTTTTGATGCATTTGGATAGTTTTGAGTATATTTGTTTCTATATGCATTGTGAATATTTTAGACTCTCTTCCATGTGGATAGGCCATGGATGATTGAGATGATTACTATGTTGTTTTGGACTAGCAAATGAGTAGGCCTTGCTGTGATGTTATCTTTTATTTGATGGCAGCATTTGATGTCTTGATATGCCTTTGTTTATTGCTAGCCAAGAGGCTCATTTTGCTATATTGATGTTTTTGTAGCCTTGTTTATATTGTAAGAGTATGTGTGGAAGCTGTTGGCTGCATTGAGTATTATTTTCATGTAATTATATTGGTAGAGTCTCTTGTGATTTAATGTATTCGTGTTTGTAAAATAAATTGTAGTTGGAAATTGGAATTTAGGCAAATTGTATTTGTACTATTATAGAGATGTGTTCTTATGAATCATGGAAATAAGTGGATCATAGTTGGAATAGAATAGAATTTCATTATGGAGTAGTTGTATTATTTCATCAAATGTTTAGAGGCTAGTTAGAATGTTAAATAATCTTGAAGGAGGAATATTTGTAGATTAATAAGTTAATATGTTAAAAAATGTTGATTGGATCTAGTAGATAGGAAGGATTCACATAGATGCATTGGTAGAAAGGAAATTATGCATATCATGAGGATTAAGTAATGTTGTAGGTTGCGTATCTCACAGTTAAAAATTTAAAGTATGATGCATTAATGAAGGTGAAATATACCTATCATGTGTGTAGTATGTTATTGTGGAAATGAATTAAGTAATGATGTTAAAGTACCCTAGAGAAAGATTATTGATGTTGTGTTATTTTCGCTTGCGTTATTTGATGAAATTTTCAATGATGTATGTTCATATTGGTTAATTGGTTAATGAATGTAAATAGATGGAGATGTTATATGTTGCATTAGTTGTTATTAGATGTTAATTAAGAAAAAAATTATCTCCATTTTCATATTATTGTTTAGTTTCTTTAGGGTATTTTGGTAGGCATTACAGTTATGGTGAATGTTTTACTTATTGTGGATGTTGTTATATCATTTTTTATTGCATGCATATTGTTTAACAAACTAGTTAAGTTTATCTATTGGTCAGTATTTAAAGTAGTACTATTTTTGGTGTCACTAATTCACCCCCCTGCTCTTTGTGTTTTACAAGTCCATCAATTAGAGGGGATTGCATTGATATCTAACTGTACATTTGGATCCACCTTCTGCAAAACATCTACCGATATCAAAATAAGCTTCTTATCTTCAGATTTAGACTTCACCAGATCCCGGCTAGCGTGAGCTTGAACAACAACTGTGAGCATGAGCTTTTCTGCAAGAGACATCTGTCCAACATTCAATGGACCATCAAGATTGATAGGGATCTGAGGTGGGGTGGTAGAAACTACAGGAGTGTTAATTGTTGGATTAACAAATCCTTTGCCTTTGTCTGACTCTACAACCTTAGCCTCTACACTCCCAACATCCTTTCTCTCTTCTCTATCCCCTTTATCTTGTGCACCGGTGTTGCCACATGGTATAGTATCATCCTTTTGGATCTTAGGAGTTGCTAAGTTGTCTATCACTAGAGGATTATCACCAGTCTCAGTATCAAGTGTTGTGTTACCTTGATATTTGGAATGTCCCTCAGTCTGAGTTTCATCCTTTTGATCACGGAAAACACCTTGCTTTTATTTCAGTTGAGAATACTTCAATGCATCTTTATACAAAGGATCTTTCATAATTATCTTTTTCCAGATGTCTTTTGTCTCCTTCCTCACCTCTTCCACCTTCCCAATAATTAGCCTGTTTACCCTATTTTTGCTTTGGAATTCTTTCTTGTTGGCCTCCTCAATGAGTCTTTTGATTTCATCATGGGCGATATAGGTGCAAACATTTATTATCTCTCTTTCTTTCATCTCCTTGTCAGTTCTACTAGCAATAAGTCTTCCTTCATCAATAAGATTGTACAGGTCTTTAGGAATGCTCTTCTCCAGCTTAATCAATGCTTAGCTAAAATTGTGCAAGTATAATACAACTGCTTCTTCCACTTCTCTCAGATCACCTTCATCTAGATTCTCATAGTAAGCTCCAAGATTCTTTAAATTACCATCAACTATTATTTCATCGATTAGTTGGTATGTTGACAATGGAGGAAGAATTGTGTACTTACCTTGCTGGTCACTAAACTCAAGGTCTTTGTCAAGTTGACTCCTGACCTATCTACCTCTTTTGGGATTTCTAGTAGGGGAAGGATCAGATTTGGTTTTCTTTCTTTGTTGGGCTCCACCAGACTGTGGCTTCCTCACCACTCTTGCAAATTCACCTTTCTCCTTTGCCTTGCCTGCTTCTTCCTTAGACTCTATATCTGAGGCCACCAGAGACATAGTAACATAAGTACTCTTGGGTTTCTCCTTTTTCTTGAACACACCTTTCTCGGATGAGCTAGGTCCTAAAGATGATACCTGAGAGGGGGGGGTGAATCAGTGATCTACCGGTTAGCAAATTTTTAAACTTAATTTTAAACCATAGGAAGCATACAAATGAAACTGGAGTGTAGAAACATAGAACAAACAACCACAAAAGCATAACACCAAATTTTTATGTGGAAACCCAAATGGGAAAAACCATGGTGGGATTTAAACCCATAATATTATTTTACTATGGCCAGTAGCAAAACAATATTACAATATCAGGAATGCACAAGCATTTAGGCACACTACCTAGAGCTCACTACTCAAATACAATAAGATCTACATCCTGGAAGGCTCACTGCCTTACTGATTAGTTACAATGATGAATTACAGTAAAATGAACTCCAAAATAGCATCTATAATGCTTGGATGAGTTCCGATTGAGTACCAAATATACTAACTGGATCACTTTTGTTGTTCTGCTCTGTTCTGCCCTGTTCACTGTCTTAGTCAGCTATCGGAATAAGAATGTGCATGTGAAACTACACCAAAACTCATTCTCGATCGCCACTCACTCACATACAATCATACCATACTCCAAAAAGATCATCAACACCAAACTTATATACCAACAATCACAAAATAGATCATATACTATGTTGGCATGCTAGTGTAACGTGTAGTCACATGTTGGCTTGACCGGATCACAAAAGATAAATAAGGATTGCCAAAGCAATAATAAAATGATGATTCAATGTTGGCCCAATCAACCCAAACACGATTCAATACACCACAATCACCGGAAAGCTTTCAGACCCAAAACTATTATGTTCTTCCTAAAACACCGGTTAACTGGCTACTAGTTGACATCCGCTTCTAGTTAAGAAGAATTAAGGCTACCGGATCAAATCTCCATGAAGAGTTGCCATCAATGACAACCCTAAACCAATAATAAACAATTAGAAGCCACTGGATGATTGTCAATTGCCAACAATATTTACATGTGAAAAAGATTGAATTTATTTATGTTCATTATATATTGACATTGTTGTACTTGCATTGAGTGCATTGTGCATTGTGCATTGGTCCTTGTGAGAATGAATCATTGCATGTGTGAAATAATTTGGTATATCATTTGGGTTAATAACTTATATACCCAAATTTGTATTATTTATCTTATTCATATGAGAGCTTATGTGATTTATTTCCTTGTGGTATTGTGAAGAAGTTTATTGGGTCCACTCGCATCATGTGTGTCCTACATTTGTGGTTCATGGTTTCATGTTGACCCTATCCTAAATAGTGGATGTGATTGAGTTCATTACATAAATATTATATCATGATAACAATGTATTCATGTGGCTTAATGCCTTCATTATGTTGTTATTCTTAAGTGTGTGAATATTATTATAACATAGCCCATGATAGTAATTCATGATGTGAGTTATGCATGCCACTCTTGCAAGTAGTTTCTACATGGTTGAATGTTAGTCATATTCTATATATTTCAATGTGTAAAATACCTTGGTATTAGAACCATGATGTGCCTTGTAGACTTGTGTTGTAAATGTGTGATAAAGTTTATTCTATAAATTGTATTCTTGTGATTGTAATCTTCCTTGTGAACATGGTTCTCTAAGTGAGCCCACTTTGTGCATTAAGTGTACCCCCTATGGATGTGTTAGAAAATACTTATACTTGTCTACTTTATTGATGAAGTGATTGCATTGTGTTTGTAAATATCTACAAGTTTAGTAGAAAGAATAGTTTCTTGTAATGGTGTAATTGTTGCATGACATTTGAGTTGTACATGAATTATACATGCAGTGTGTGTGGGTATGTTCTCTGACCCCCTTGGGATGTTGTATTCATGGGTATCATGTAGTGGTTACTCCCTCAAACGTGGCTAATATTAGTCACTATGCTATGTGAAAGTGTTTCATGTTTGATGCTTTATTTTGGATAAATTATTCCATGTGTTCATCCTAGCATTTTAATTTTGGATTTTCTTATGCCTAGTCTATTCACCATTTTTTTTATAAATCTATTTTGTGACTCTTGTCACACTTGACTTATTGTTGAATTTGTCAACCTTTTTTATTATTTAGTGTTGAATTTTATGATTCCCTTGTTGGATATTAGAGTTGTTGGAATGTGTTGTTGTCATTGATTTCAACATATTCCTGTGTTGCAGAGAGTTGGTTTGGGTGATCTATTGCAGATGGGCTGATGCGGATTAATGGGTTTCAAGATACTTATCTCCAGTTGATTCAGTATGAGTTTTAGTGTTTCAGAAGATGATTTGATTGAGTTATGTGATCCCATGTGATGGTTGGTTTTTCTATTAGTTCTATATTGTAGAGTTATGGTATTTGATCCATATTGCTCCGGAATGATTATATCTTGAGTTGCAGATTTGAGAGAGTATTTGGTGTTAAACAATTCACATAACTGGAAGACAACTAAGAGGGGGGGGTGAATCAGTTGTCACCAAATTACCGAAACCTTAAGCAATTAGAACTTTAATACTGGAACCCAAAAGATCAATACCGGAATGAATAAACCAATTACCAAAATAGCAGATATACCAATTAAGCATAAAAAACAATTAGAGAATAAATACCATCCATATGACACCAAGATTTGTACGTGGAAAACTTGGTAAAGGGAAAAACCATGGTGGGAAGCCTACCCATAGTCAGATAATACTTCTATAGTAAGTATGTGATTACAATTGAGGGGCCTAATTGTAGGAAGGCCAATAGCCTAGAGCACACTTATCATCACAAAAGGAGTCTCACTGACTACATAGAAATCCAAACTACAATCCGGAAGAATTAATGAACTGCAATGATAGAATCTCCTATTCCTGAATGCAGTTCCTATTATGCTCAATACTGGAGGATTAAATCCTCTTACATAAACCCAAATCGATCACCAATGATCGACCAAATCCTCTGCCTAAATAATTATTACATTATTTGCTCCTTACATATCTATATCCCTTTCCTATATGATCTACAATGAGATATTACATCATATATATACAAACCCTCGACCACAAACAATAAGGTCAGCCACCAGACAATAAAACAATTACATAATTACAAAAAATGTCAGCCTAAGACCAAACAAATAATATCCAACCCATAAGACATCCCAAAAACACATCGAGAAGTCCAATCCACACGTTACATTAAGTCGGTCCATAACCTTAATAAACCAAGACCCAATATAAGTCCACACATGCTAAACCAATGATCCCAATCAACCAAGTATCGAACACAATCACCATCAACATCCTGAATCTCCACTAGAAGCCGCACCACCACCACTTATGAATATCATCAAAGATCTTCAAAAAAGCTCTGCTGGTGAAACCCTCGCCGAAAGAACAAACCAAGCTTGCTAGCATATAGGATAGTAATTGATCACCAAATCAAAACCAACTGACTGAACATGAATCTGAGTAACATGAATAAGCCAATTCCATAACCCAAACATACCGGAGCATACTGGGTCATCATGATCTAATCCAACCAGAAACCAAGGAACTTACGGGGACCAAAAGGATACCAGTAAAGTAGCCAAAACAACTAGTGTTGACATCAATGACAAAACATCAATGCAACACATAATCACTTCCTCCAAATGGCCAACAATCTCCCCCTTTGGTATGATGGCAACACTAGATGTGAAAAACATCCAAGTGCCAAGAAATGCCAAATAAATCTCCCATCCAAGAATATAAAAATGAAGTTCTGAAACATACTTCCCCTGATGTGTATATCCCTTAAGTTTTTCACATGAATATCTCTCCCCCTTTGACATCAATGCCAAAGATCTGACATAAATATAAGAGAAAAAACAAAAACCACTGAATCACAAGGCTAACTACTCAACCTGAGTAGTAACATTCCCACATCAATCTAGAATGAATAATATCTTTGATAATGCATACTGGACTAATGCCAAATAGCATCAATAAGTTCTCTGTCAAAGAGGTAGAAACCCCTAATCTATCTCTAAGGTACTCAAATGATTCTTTAGGCAAAGGTTTAGTGAAAATATCTGCAATCTTCTCTTTAGTGTTCACATAAACTAGTCTAACCTCATTTTCTTCCACCTTCTCCTTCAAAAAGTTATACTTGATAGATATGTGCTTTGTCTTAGAGTGAAATACCAGGTTCTTTGATATGTCTATAGGAGCAGTGTTATCATAGTGAATAACTACCGGTCCAATGTAATGAACTTTAATATCCTTCAACATCTGCTTCATCCATAGAACTTATGTACAGTTAGTAGCAGCAACAACATACTCAGCTTCAGCAGTAGATAAAGAAGTACATGATTGTTTCTTGCTGATCCATGAAACAAACTTCTTCCCAAAAAAGAAATCTCCATCAAAAATACTTTTCCGATCATCAGCATCACCTTCCCAATCAGCATCTGTATATGCACATAAAGTAAAGTCGTCATCCTTAGGGTACCACAAACCATATTCAGATGTACCTTGCAAGTATCTAAAAAATTATTTTCACCGCACTCTCATGATTTTCTCTAGGATCACTTTGATATCTTAATGCAATGAAAACAACATTCATTATATCAGGCCTAGTCTAAGTCAAATATAGTAGACCTACAATCATAGACTTGTATCTTGTAGGATTTACTGATTCAGTTTCATCTTTCCTTGTCAATTTCTCACTTGTAACCATAGAAGTACTTACCAGTTTAGAGTCGATCATACCAAATTTCTTCAACAATTCCCTGGCATACTTATCTTCACATATGAAGATACCTTTATCAATCTGAGTAATCTGCAAACCTAAGAAAAATTTCATTTCCCCAATCATAGACATTTCAAATTCTTTCTCCATATTTTTAGAAAATTCCATGCACAACTTATCTTCACATCCCAAAGTAATGTCATCAATAAAAACTTCAATAATTAGTATATCATCATCAGTGACTTTATAATATAGATTATTGGCAGCATTACCTTTAGTGAAACCAAGCTTCAAAAGATATTTATCTAACCTTGTATACCAAGCTCTAGATACTTGTTTCAATCCATATATGGCTTTCTTTAACCTACAAACTATGTTTTTAACATCTGAAAGTGAAAAACCATTAGGTTGCTCAATATAAACTTCCTTATCAAGATCCCCATTCAAAAAGGCACACTTAACATCCATCTAATAAACCTTGTAGTTTTTATGTCCAGCATAGGCAAGAAATAATTGTATAGCTTCAATCCAAGCTACAGGTGCAAAAGTTTCACCATAATCAATTCCTTCCTTCTAAGAATATCCTTTACAAACCAATCTAGTTTTATTCCGTACGACTTATCCATCTTCATTCAATTTAATCCTAAATGCACATTTAGTTCCAATAACATTCTTATTTTTAGGTCAGGGAACTAAAGTCCAGGTGTTATTTTTCTCTATCTGATATAATTCTTCTTCCATAGCTTTCATCCAATATTCATCTTTAAATGCTTCAATTACCGATACCGGTTCAACTTGATAAATTAAACATACCTCATTAGCTACCAATCCCCTTCTTGTCATCACTCTATTGTTTTTATCCCCAATGATTTGATCTTCTGAATGATTCATCCTTACATACCCAGGAGTCTTCTGATTCTCTATTCCTCTTTCCAGTTCTTCAGTTATTGAATTTTTTGATACTGTTGAAGTAATTGGTTCAACATTTTGTTGTGGTAAAGGTGTTACCGGTTCAGTTATGATCATTTCCACTATTGGTTCTTGCTCATAAACTCTGATTTGACTTTTATTTAGCTCATCCACCTTGACATTAGCGCTCTCCATAATTATCTACAATCTCTTGTTATAACATTTATATTCTTTGCTTTCATTAGAATAACCAAGAAATATTCCTTCATCACATCTAGGATCAAACTTGCCAATGATATCATCTTTCCTAATATAACATTTACTACCAAAGATTTTGAAATACTTAACTGTAGGTGTATATCCAAACCATAATCCATAAGGTGTCTTACTGGTTTCTCCTTTGATATGTACTTTGTTGAATGTATAGACTATTGTTCTCTCTGCTTCTCTCCAGTAGATATGAGGTAGATTAGTTTCCATCATCATGGTTCTAGCAGCATCCAAGATAGTTATGTTGTCCCTTTCCACAACTCTATTTCGTTGAGGTGTCTGGGGAGCAGAAAATTGTCTCCTTATGCCATGCTTCTCACAAAAGTTGTTAAACTCATCGGATGTGAATTCTCCACCATGATCTGACCTTAAATGCTTAATCTTCAATCCTATCTTAGTCTCAACTTTAGCTTTAAAGATTTTAAACTTTTCAAAAGCCTCATATTTCTCCATTAGAAAAGTAACCCACATCATTCTAGAATAATCATCAATGATTAGCATAAAATATCTATCACCTTGAAAACTTTTAACTCTAGCAGGGCCACACAAATTAGTATGAATAAGATCAAGAACATCACTAGATTTGTCTTGTATACTCTTAAAAGAGGTTCTGACATGTTTTCCCATTTGACATTCTTTACATACTGGATTATAGGGCTTCACAATCTTAGGTATATCTCTAACTACCTTAGTTGAACTGATCTTTACTATGCAATCAAAATTAATATGACATAGCCTTTTATGCCATAGCCAACTCTCATTAATTTGTGCAATCAAACTTTTCTTCTCACCGGAATTCAAATGAAATATATTACCTTTTGTCTGAGTACCGGTTGCAATCTCCAAACCAGATCTATGAATGATTTTGCATTTTCCATCCTTAAATTGTAATTGAAATCCCTTATCCACCAATTGTCCTACACTCAAAATATTATGCCTTAAACCTTCAACATAATAAACATTATCAATATTGTGCTTACCATCCAATGATATAGTTCCTTTTCCCTTGATCATACATTCTTTATCATCTCCAAATCTAACCAGACTGCCATCAATTTTTTGCAAAGATATAAACTTCCTTTTATCTCTAGTCATATGATGTGAACATCTATCAATTACCCATTCATCCTTATCTTCAATTTTAGCAGCCAAGGCCTTCTCTTTAGGTATGTTCTCTTCCAGTGTTGGAACATCTTCCTTGATAGCCAAGAGCACCCATTCCTTTCCATTGCTAGAACCACTAGTAGAGTCTTGTGTCAGTTCATCATCAGAATCAGTCAAACCTTCCTCATCCGCAATGTAGCATTATTTATCTTTTTTTTTCCTGTACTTATACTTGTTCTAATATCTGGGGTTAGGGTTAAAAGATCTTCTATCTCTTTCTTCAAATCTTGAATTTCTTTAAGGATATCTAGATGCAAAATGACCTATCTTATTACATGCAAAACATTTAAACGATGTTTTTCCTTCATACTTACTTCCTACCAGTCCTTTAGGCACTCTTCTAGAAAATAGGGCTTCAAGTTCCTCAAATTCTTCATCTTCTCTCTTCATATCATCCAATTCCTTTGCATACAAATCTTTCCAATTTTGCTTGTCGATTGATGATTTAGATGCATGAAAAGAAAGCTGAGACTTCACAGCTCTAGAAGGTCCAAATTCTTCAAGCTCAAAAGCAGATAATTTCCTAACCAAGGTATCTCTATTAACATAAGTATTAGCCATTGTTCTCAATTTATTAATTGCAATAGCCTTCATCTTATAAGTCAGTGGTAAAGCTCTCAGAACTTTAGAAACTATTTCATCTTCACTCAGAGTTCCACCACAACATTGAATTCCCATAACAATTTCATTTACCCTTTCCATGAATGTAGCAATCCTTTCATCTTCTTCCATCTTCAATTTTTCATATCTCACCCGGTAACCATCAAGTTTATAAATCTTCATAGTAGGGTCACCTTCATTAAGAGTCTCCAACTTGTCCCATATAGCCTTTGTTGATGATTTCTCAGTTAATCCCATTATTTGTTGATTAGAAAGTGCACACAAGAGGGCTTATCTTTCTCTACAATCATTCTCAAGCTCCTTATCCAAGTTTGCCCAAGGAGGGTTTCCAAATGCTAGATTATAAGGAGTAACACCATTCTTTATGATCTCCCAAATCTCCTTACCAAGACATCTCAGATGAGCCTCCATCTGAATCTTCCATACTTTGTAATTTGTTCCATCAAGCCTAGGAATATCTCTCCTAAAGATAGTAACATATGAACTAGATGAACTTAAACTGTTAGTCACCATAGGATCTTCCTCAAGTGGTTAAACTTCTGTAGAGAGGAACAGAGCTCTGATACCAATTTTTAGAGAGTTTAAATAACTAGAAGACAACTGAGAGGGGGGGTGAATCAGTTATCACCAGATTACCATAACCTTAAACAATTAAAACTTTAATACTGGAAACCAAAAGATCCCTACCGAAATGCATAAACCAATTACCAAAATAGCAGATATACCAATTAAGCATAACCAACAATTAGAGAATAAATACCATCCACATGACACCAAGATTTGTACGTGGAAAACCCGATGAAGGGAAAAACCATAGTGGGAATCCTACCAACAGTCAGATAATACTTCTATAGTATGTGATTACAATTGAGGGGCTTGCACTTGCACAAAGGCCAATAGCCTAGAGCATGCTGCTCATCACAAAAGGAGTCTCTCTGACTACATAGAAATCCAGACTACAATCCAGAAGAATGAATAAACTACAATGATAGTATCTCCTATGCTTGAATAGAGTTTTGGTTAAGCTCAATACTTGAGGACTAAATCCTCTTACATAAACCCAACTCGATCACCAATGATTGACCAAATCCTCTGCCTAAATGATTATTACATTATTCACTCCTTACATGTCCATATCCCTTTCCTATATGATCTACAATGAGATCTTACATCATATATATACAAGCCCTCGACCACAAACAATAAGGTTGGCCACTAGATAATAAAACAATTACATAATTACATAACATGTCAGCCTGAGACCAAACAAATAATATCCAACCCATAAGACATCCCAGAAACATATTGAGAAGTCCAATCTACATGTTACATTAAGTCAGTCCATAACCTATATAAACTGGGACCCAATATAGGTCCACACACACTAAAGTAATGATCCCAATCAACTAAGTCTTTAACATGATCACCATCATCATCTTGAATCTCCACTAGAAGCCACACCAACACCACTTATGCATATCATCAAAGATCTTCAACAAAGCTCTATCGATGAAACCCTCATCGGAATGAGAAACCAAGCTTGCCAACATACAGGACAACATCTGATCACCAGATCAAAACCAACTGACTGAACATGAATCTAAGTAGCATGAATAATCAAATTCCATAACCCAAACATTCCAGAGCATATTGGATCATCATGATATAATCCAACTGGAAACCAGACAACTTACTGGGACCAGAAAGATACCAATAAAGTAGCCAAAACAGCTAGTGTTGACATCAATGATAAAACATCAATGCAACACATAATCAATTCCTCCAAATGGCCAACATTTGGGACATTAATGTGTGTCCTTTGATCAAATGGTTCATGATTTGGAATTTCACAAGTGTATCTTTCAATTTATCAGTTGGTGTTCTTGAGCTCCGATGATGAAATAATGACGAATCTTGTTATCCAAGTCATTGTGATGATTGCGGTGGAATTCACATTGCTTTTTTTATGTTCTTTGATCATTTTCTATGCATTTTGGTGGTCTCTATTGATTGTGGTGTGCGTTATTGAAGATTTTATTAGTCTAGTGGTATTCTTTGTGTTATGTAACATATCTGGTGTAGTGTGTTATGGATGATCTTGGCGAATTATTCAATGGTGTTGCATGTTTGAGGATTTGATTTGGATCCATGCTATCTCCTTGCTAATGTTGTATTAGTCCGATTATGGATTTATCATGTGATGTAATTTTGTAATTAGGTCTTATGTGTTGAGCTAGCCTCAAGGTTAAGGTTGATGATTTGTATAAAGAAGTGTTGTAATCATGTAAGATGTGTGTTTGCAACTATCTACAGTTGTATCTATGATCTATGAGAGTATTGTATGTGCGAACAAGTGAATTTATCTTTTGGTAGGGGAGAAGAGAAGAGAAGTGTTGTTGTTCAGAAAGTGTGCTTAATTGAAACTCTAATCAGGCATTCAGAGATGCTATTCTTTCAATTCATGTAATTTGGGTTGTTGTCGGACCTTTGTAAGGAAGTGAGCCTTCCTAGGGTTGTATCCCTTTACTATTTTTGAGTAGGGAGCTCTAGGCAATGTGCCTGATTGCATGAGCATTCCCCATTGTAATATTTACAAATACTACTACAGAGTATCATCATATTGTGGGTAGGTTCCCACCATGGTTTTTCCCTTAACCAGGTTTTCCATGTCAAAAATCCCTGTGTTATGTGTGTTGTTGATGTGGTGTTTATCTTTACTATTGTATTTCTTGATCAGATCTAAAGTTGAAATTAATTTGGTTGAGTTTGGTGAAAATTGATTCACCCCCCCTCTCAGTTTTCCTATTGCCCTACTGCCAACAATTGGTATCAGATCTAGATCCTCTAGAAGGAGCTTGACCGCTTGAGGAGATTCGGGATGGAAATTGTTTTTTTCAAGAAGCAAAGTTTGAGATTTGATGGAACTAATTACTCTATATGGAAGAACTAGATGGAAGTTCACTTGGATTGTCTTGGAGAAGATTATTGGAAGATTACAAAGAATGCATACATTGTTCCTCTGAATGGTCTTATTACCATAGCTAAGATAAAAGATGTTGAACATAACATAAGAGCTAAGGAAGCATTGTTGAGTTCCTTGAATAATGTGATGGGATTTCAAACTACACATAAGCTTTGGGAGAAGCTAGAAACCTTTTATGAAGGAGATAAATATGTGAAAGTTGCTAAGTTGTAGAGATTAAAAAGTAAGTATGAGTTGCTGAGAATGGGAGAAGATGAGAATATTTCATCCTATATGGCTAAAGTGAATGATATTCTATTGAACATTAGGTATGTCAGTGGATTCATTGAAGAATATGAGATTGTGGTTAAAGTATTTAGATATTTTCCTCTTGCTTATAAATATAAAGTTGCTACTATTGATGAGATCTAGACTGTGACAATTGTGAGAAGAGATATGTTGGTTGCTAAGCTTGTTGCTTTTTAATTGAGCGAACTTGGTGAATCACATGGAAAAACTGAGACTGGATTTAAAGCTACTATATCCGGGAGGCAAAAGTATGAACCAAGAGAAAGTTCAACTAGGGTTTCTAGATATGAAAGAGAAATGAGAGATATGGAAGAATAGGAAAGAGAATTGTAAGAGCTTGAAGCACTTATTGCTAGAATATTTCCTAAGGGAACCAGTAAGTATGAAGGGAAGTTACCTTTGAAATGATTTTCATGCAATAAGATTGGTCATTTTTCTTCTAGATGTCCTAAAAGAGCTAAGAGATTGTCAAAGTATGATAAGCCTTACGAGCCTAACCGGAAGTATAGATATTGGAAGAAAATTTATTATGCTATTGATGAAGGTTTGATAGATGATGAGTCTGAGAAAGGGAATTCAGAAGATGAATTTGTATTCATTGCTATCAAGGAAGATGATCCAGTATCTGTTGATTCTACAAGTTGTATTGTTGAAAAGGAAGCTTTGGTTGCTAAAATTGATGATAAAGATGAATGGGTGATTGATAGTGGTTGTTCACATCATATGAAAGGTGATAATGGTAAATTTGTGAATATGGAAAAGTATGATGGTAGTATAGTGAGATTTGGAGAGAACAAAGCTTGTGTAATCTGTGGTAGAGGTTTTATTTCTCTTGATGGTAAGCATAATACTGGTGATGTTTTATATGTTGAAGGTTTGAAGCATAATATTTTGAGTGTTGGTCAGATGGTTGATAAGGGATATGATTTACAATTCAAGAATGGGAAATATGAGATCTTGTATAGCTTTGGTATAGAAATTGCATCAGGAACTAAAACTAAAGGTAATATCTTTCATCTGAATGTTATTGAGAAAATTTGCATGATTGCTCAGATTGATGCGAGTTGGTTGGGGCATAGAAGGATGTGTCATGTCATCTTTGACTACATGATTAAGATAAGTTCTACTCAAGCTATTAGAGATCTGCCTAAAATAGTGAAGCCTACTAATCCGGTGTGTAAAGAATGTCAATTGGGAAAGAAAACAAGAATTTCAGTCAAGAGAAAACTGTATACATTTAATGGATTATTAGATCTTGTGCATACTGATTTATGTGGACTTTCTAGAGTGAGAATCTTGCAAGGAGATAGATATTTTATGTTGTTGATTGATGACTATTCTAGAATGAGCCACTTTTCTAAGGAAGAAATCTGACGCACTAGAGAAATTCAAAATATTCAAAGATATAGTAGAGACAGAGACATGATTGAAGCTGAAGTATCTGAGGTCTGACAGAGGTGGAGAATTCACCTCTAATGAGTTTATTTCTTTTTGTGAAGAGCATGGAATTAGAAGGAAGTTATCTGCTTCGAGAACCCTTCAGTAGAATGAAGTTGTTGAAAGGAAGAACATAACTATTTTGGATGTTTCTAGAACTATGATGATTGAAGGAAATGTTTTGCATATCTTTTGGAGAGAAGCTATTAGCACTCTTGTATACACATTCAATTGGGTGCATATAAAATATGATTCTAGTAAGACTCCTTATGAGCTATGGTTTGGTCATGTTCTTACAATTAGATATTTTAGAATCTTTAGAAGAAAATGTTATATCAAAAGAGATGAGGATATAGGAAAATTTGATGCAAGATGTGATGAAGGAATCTTTTTGGTATATTCTACTAAGAGAAAATCCTACTGGTGTTACAACAAGAGACTGATAAATATAGTGGAAAGTGCAAATGTGAAGGTTGAAGAGAATCATGAGAAGCAAATTAGAACATGCAGATATGAGTCTGATGATCAAGATGATACTTCAAGGCAAGTGCAGACTAGGAGCATGAAGCAGAGTGATCCGGAAGAGAGAGTAATTCAAGATGTTGTTGCCAATGAAGAAGTTCAAGAGACTGAAAATCAGAACAATCAAAAGACCCCCAAGTATGTAAGATCAAATCATTAAGAGAATCATATTATTGGTGATAAAAATAAAGGTATGATGATGAGGAGAAGGATTGTTGCTAAAGAGACATGTTTGATTACCAAGATTGAGCCTAAATATGTTGTTGAAGCTTGTAAAGATGAAAATTGGGTAAAAGATGTGGAAGAAGAGTTAGATCTGATTGAGAAGAACAAAACATGGGAACTTGTTCTGAGACCTAAGGACAAGAATGTAATTGGTACTAAATGGGTGTTCTAGAATAAGTTGAATGAAGATGGAGAAGTTGTTAGAAATGAAGAAAGACTGGTATGTAAGGGATATTCACAAATGGAAGGTATTGATTTTGAGGAGACATTTTCTCTGGCAACTAGAATTAAAGCTATTAGATTATTTCTTGCATATGTCTCTCATAAGAAATTTAAGGTATATCAGATGGATGTGAATTCAGCCTTTTTGAATGGAGAATTAGAACAGGAAGTCTACTTTGAGCAACCTAAGGATTGTTGTTGAAGAGACATGTTTGATTTCCAAGATTGAGCCTAAAGATGTTGATGAAGCTTGTAAAGATGAAAATTGGGTAAAAGCTATGGAAGAAGAGTTAGATCAGATTAAGAAGAACAAAACATGGGAACTTTTTCTGAGACCTAAGGACAAGAATGTAATTAGTACTAAATGGGTGTTCTGAAATAAGTTGAATGAAGATGGAGAATTTGTTAGAAACAAAGCAAGACTGGTATATAAGGGATATTTACAAATGGAAGGTATTGATTTTGAGGGGACTTTTTCTCTGGTAGCTAGAATTGAAGCTGTTAGATTATTTCTTGCATATGTCACTCATAAGAAATTCAAGGTTTATCAGATGGATGTGAAGTCAGCAGATGTTGAAGGATATTAGATTTGTTTATAATGAGCCTATTGTTATATATTGTGATAATTCTAATGTTGTCAATATTTCTAAGAATTCGATGTTGCATTTTAAGACAAAGCATATATCAATTAAGTTTCATTTCTTAAGAGAGAAAGTCAGTGATAAGGAAGTTAGATTGTAGTATGTACCTAAAAAGGAACAGATCGCAAATGTCTTTACTAAGCCTTTGCCTATAGAAACATTTGTATATATGAGAGATAAGGTAGGCGTGACTTCCCCTCATACTGGGAACTAGATGCATTGGTTTGCATCGATCCGGTGGACTTCATAGTCTTATCTTGATATCTAGATTGATGAGTAGGTGTTGTTTCTCTGGGGGAGTAGTCAATGTGTGGTTCAATTGTTCAAATTTTTGAGTTTATCCTAAGGGGGAGAGATAATATTTCTATAGGGGGAGACATGCATGTGAAAATAATGATTTGTATGTGTCTTTGGCATTGATGTCAAAGGGGGAGAGATGCATGTGAAAAACCCTGAAGTATTTTTGAGTTATTTCTCAAAGGGGGAGTCGATCCTTGTGATTTTGAGGGAGATTGTTGGTTGTTGATTTCTTTCTTTGCATTGATTTTTTTTCACATTCATACGTTGCCATCAATTCCAAAGGGAGAGATTGTTGGATATTAGAGTTGTTAGAATGTGTTGTTGTCATTGATGTCAACATATTCCTGTGTTGCAGAGAGTTCATTTGGGTGATCTGTTGTAGAGGTGCTAATATGGATTAATGAGTTTCAAGATACTTATCTCTAGTTGATTTAGTATGAGTTTCAATGTTTCAGAAGATGAGTTGATCAAGTTATGTGATCCGGTGTGATGGTTGGTTTTTTTGTTAGTTATATATTGCATAGTTGTGGTATTTGATCTATCTTGCTTCGAGATGATTATATCTTGAGTTTCGGATTTGGGAGAGTATTTGTGGCATTCATGTGTGTCCTCTAATTGGATGGTTCATTATTTGGAACTTCACAAGGATATCTTTCAGTTTGTCAGTTGGTGTTCTTGAGCTCCGGTGATGAAATAATGATGAATCTTGTTATCCAAGTCATTGTGGTGATTGTGGTGGAATTCACATTGCTTGTTGATGTTCTTTGATCATGTGTTATGTGTTTTGGTGGTCCATGTTGGTCATGGTGTGTGTTATTGAATATTTTATTGGTCTGATGGTATTCTTCATGTTATGCGGCATATTCAATGGTATAATGTGTTGCAAATGATCTTGGTGAACTATTTGATGGTGTTACGTGTTTGTGGATTTGATTTGGGTCCATTATATGTCCTTGCTGACATTATATTGGTTCGATTATGGATTTATTTATCGTGTGATGTAATTTTGTAATTAGGTCTTATGTGTTGAGTCGACCTTAAGCTTAAGGTTGATGGTTAGTATAAATAAGTGTTGTAAACATGTAAGATGTGTGTCTACAACTGTCTGCAATTGTATCTATAATATGTGAGCGTATTGTATGTGTGAACAAGTGAATTTATCTTTTGGTAGTGGAGAAGAGAAAAGAAGTGTTATTGTGCAAACAATGTACTTAATCAGAACTGTAATCAAGAATTTGGATATGCTATTCTTTCAGTTCATGTAATTTGGATTGTTGTTTGGCCTTTGTAAGGTAGTGAACCTTCCTAGGGTTGTAGCCCTTTATTTTTCTTGAGCAATGAGCTCTAGGCAGTGTGCCCAAATGCATTTGCATTCCCCATTGTAATATTTACACATACTACTATAGAGTATCATCATATTGTGGGTAGGTCCCCACTGTGGTTTTTCCCTTAACTGGGTTTTCCATGTAAAAAATCCTTGTGTTATGTGTGTTGTTGATGTGGCATTTATCTTTGATATTGTTGTTCTTGATCAGATCTAAATTTGGGGTTAATTTTGTTGATTTTGGTGAAAACTGATTATTCCCCCCCCCCCTCTCAATTTTCTTGCTGCCCTACTGCCAACAATTGGTATCAAAGCTAGATCCTCTGGAAGGAGCTTGAGCCCTTGAGGAGACTTGGGATGGAAGGTGTTGTTTTCAAGAAGAAGAGTTTGAGATTTGAATGAACTAATTACTCTATATGGAAGATCTGGATGGAAGTTCACTTCAATTGTCTTTGAGTAAATTATTAGAATATTACAAAGAATGCATACATTGTTCCTCTGAATGGTCCTATTACTACAATTGAGATCAAAGATGTTGAACATAACATAAGATCTAAGGAAGCATTGCTGAGTTCCTTGACTAATGTGATGGAATTGCAGACTGCACATGAGATTTGGGAGAAGCTAGAAACCTTGTATGAAGGAGATAAACATGTGAAATTTGCTAAGTTGCGGAGCTTGAAAGGAAAGCATGAGTTGCTGAGAATGGGAGAAGATGAGAATATTTCATCCTTTATGGATAAAGTGAATGATCTTGTGCTGAACATTGGGTGTGTCGATGGAGTCCTTGAAGAAGATGAGATTGTGGCTAAAGTATTGAGATCTTTGCCTCCTACTCATAAACATAAAGTTGCTTCTATTGATGAGATCCGAACTGTGACAACTATGACAAGAGATATGTCTGTTGGTAAGCTTGCTACTTTTGAATTGAAAGAACTTGGTGAATCACATGGCAAAACTAAGACTGCATTTGAAGCTATTGTATCTGGGAAGCAAAAGTATGAACCAAGAGAAAATTCAACTAGGGTTTCCAGATATGAAAGAGAAATGGGAGATATGGAAGAATACGAAAGAGAATTGGAAGAGCTTGAAGTACTTATTGGTAGAAGATTGCCTAAGGGAGCTGATAAATATGAAGGGAAGTTACCTTTGAAATGTTTTTCATGTAATAAGATTGATCATTTTGTTGCTAGTTGTTCTGAAAGAGCTGAGAGATTATCAAAGTATGATAAGCCTTACAAGCCTAACAAAATTATAGATATCAGAAGAAATGTTATTATGCTGCTGATGAAGGTGTGATAGATGATGAGTCTGAGAAAGGGAATTCAAAAGATGAATTTGTATTCATTGCTATCAAGGAAGATGATTCGTTATCTCCTGATTCTACAAGCTATTTTGTTGAAGAGAAAGCTTTGGCTATTAAGATTTATGAGAAAGATGAATGGGTCATTGCTAGTGGTTGTTCACATCATATGACAAGTGATAAATGTAAATTTGTGAATATGAAAAAGTATGATGGCAGTGTAGTGAGATTTGGAGACAACAATTTTTTTGTAATCTGTGGTAGAGGTTCTATTTCTCTTGATGGTAAGCATAATATTGATGATGTTTAATATGTAGAAGGTTTGAAGAATAATATTTTGAGTGTTGGACAGATGGTTGATAAGGGATATGATTTACAATTCAATAATGGGATAGGTAAGATCTTGAATAGCTCTGGTATCATGAACTAAAACTAAAGGTAATATCGAGCAAGGAATGGAGGTTTTCTCACTGGCTCTTTCCTCTAGGAACCCTTGAACCAATTTAATATTATATTAATATATATATTAGTGTCTTACCACTTTTGCCAAAAAAAAAAAGGGTAATATCTTTCATCTGAATGCTGGTGAGAAAAGTTACTTGATTGCTCAGATTGATGAGAGTTGGTTGTGGCATAGAAGGATGTGTCATGTTAACTGTGACTGCATGATTAAGATAAGTTCTACTCAAGTTGTTAGAGATCTGCCTAAGAAAGTGAAGCCTATTGATTTGGTGTGTAAAAAATGTCAATTGGGGAAGCAAACAAGAATTTCATTCAAGAGAAAATTGTATACATATAATGATTATTAGATCTTGTGTATACTGATTTATGTGGACTTTCCAGAGTGAGAAGCTTGCAGGGAGAGATATTTTGTCATGCCCAAACTTTTGGGCAAAAAACAGAACAACAAATTTTTTTTTAAAACAAGATAAATACATTAAATAATCTACATTTAAAAATGGAATAGATAAGTTTTGTCTTAACTAAGGGTTAACTCAGGATTAAAGAATGGATTACTAAAGTTGATTTAATTTACTAAATCAATATGGTGACAATAATTAGAGAAGACTAATTATTCCCTAAAAGGGGTCATCACAACTCATTTAATTAAATTAACTAAATTAATTAATAACCCCTAATTTAAATTTCTCCAACAATTGTTCAAGAGACATTAATTACCTCAACGGTATTTAAAATACTCAAGGCTAAATAAAATAATGTTAACTCATATTAAAATAATTAATTGAACATACGCGAAATACACTTTTAAATATAATAATAAAGTTAACCAAATCAATTATAATATTTGCCAAATAAATATATTTTATATTAAAGTCAAATTTCAATCCCTTAAGACATTTAAATTTCAACTATTAAATATTCGACCAATAATGACCTCATAGGCTAAAATTTAACATTAAACAATTAATAAATTTCATTAATAAAATCCCCCAAAGAAATTTTAACCCAAACGTCCATATTTATTTAAATATGAAAACTAACTATATAAAATCTCTCATTAATAACCCTTGTTAATAAAATTAAATCAAGTATGTGAGTAATATTTACCATATAAAAATTAATCCCTCAAAAACTAATGTAGGAACAACTTTCCTATTTAAATAATTAAAATGTAAATGGGTTTTAAAATAACTTTCCTATTTAATTAATTAAATTGTAAATGGTTTTCACAAATTGAAAAGAGTCCCCCCCCTTTCAATTTTAATCATTTTAAAATTTTGAACCCTAATTAGAGTTGGGTTATTTCTTATAACCTATCTTATTCTTTTCTTTCCTTCCAAATGCTAACCCTAACCTGAAAATGGGTTAGGGTTGCTTATCTTAACACATCTTTTTTTTAAAATGCTAACCCTAACCCCAAAATGGGTTAGGGTTGATTATTTTAACATATCTTTTTTTTTTTTTTGCCTTTGGTGTGTGTGTGTGTTTGCTTGTAGGGTTTCATGGCGGCGAAGGAGGGAGGCCAAAGGAGCAGGGCAGAGGTTTGAAGGAGGCAGTGGCGGAGGCTCTCGGCACCACTGCGGATACCCACAGTGGCGGCTGGTGCCACTCACTGTGGATACCCACAGTGGCGGCTGTGAGCCGTCCACTGTGGTTAACCATAGTGGCAGTAGCCGCCCACTTTGTTTTACCACAGTGGCTCAATTAGGCCATAACACAGTATTTTTTTGTTTATATATATATTTTTTATTTTAAATGCAAATAAATATATATATATATATGTGTGCGTGTGTGTATATGTATATGTCTATGTATATGTATATGTATACGTATATATACATATACATATACAGATATACATATACATATACATACACATACACATACACATACACATACACATACACATACACATACATACAGATACATATACATATACATATACATATACATACATACATACATATATATATATATATATATATATTTGATATACCTATACTCATGCACATTATGTTTATTCTAATGCCCCGTCAGGAACCCTAAAGGAAAACATCATAATCTATGCAACTAAGGGTGAAATAATTTTTTTTTTTTTTTTTTAAATGCATGAATTAAACCTTAGTACATCTAATAACATAGTGGAAGTTTTACACCTGAATTTCCTAAGGGTTGCCAACGAATATTACTTCATAAATTAAATATTTAAGATAAAATTTCCGCAATGAAAGAATCTAAATTTCTTCAAACAATCATATATTATATACATCAGAAATCAGTAATTGAAGTAGCATATATTACAATATTTCTTTGCTTTCAATATTCAATATACATGTTTTCAAAATGAGATTACATCATGAGCTAAAATGATACAAAATGTTAGTTATGTATAGTTTCTTTCAAACCTTTAATATTTAATTGAAAGATGGATAGGAAGAAGAGTCGGTACATGAATCATGATCCAAGATCATCAATGAAGTCCTTCCTCGCCCGAAGAAATGTACCAGAACATCCAATGGGAAGTGACACTACCACCCGACCATGTGATTCCGAAAAGGAACCACCCCACTGTGCTGGAGATAGTAGATAACCCTCAAGCAAGCAAAATGATACAACAACAAAAAGACTACAAGACTCCACTTACATTCATGTAACCCAACTCACAGAACACTAGTGACTCTAAGGAGAAAGTGTCTTACGGTGGATACCATGGTACAGCCTCCATAGGTCCCGACCCCCATCCTGGGTTATCCTGGTGACCTCTCCCGAGCCTCTGATTCCAACTAAGACTCATGCGGACCTTACCAATCCTCTCATGAAGACAAGGTGGTAAGTTTTCCATTCCAGGCCTTCTCGCTACATTATGAGCCCTATACTAGCACTCACCTATGTGCGAGGCACATTATTTCATTTAACTTTTATTCTACCCTTCCCTAGTCATTTATTAGGTTTTCACTTTCTTAACCAACTTCCTACGGGTTATCCTGTTACCTCTTCGGCACAGTTCCCACTCGAAAGCCACTCTCTCTCTTAGGACACTATGGGTTAGTTCTATCTACAGAACTCTATGGCGACACAAATAGCCATTCCCAAACTTGACCTATCTCAATGAAAGATACAAAATTACTAACCTAAGGTTTGGCCATCACGAACAACTCATAGCGGCTCACTCCCTTAAGGTTAAACATCTAAATATACTGGCCAAGACACAACATAAGACAAATTGATAACATGACATAATGTACTTAGTTGCGACCACCATATAAACACGATAATCCTATGTACCAATACCTATCACAAAATTAACTTGCAAAACGTAAACATTATTGTCAAGACACAGAAAACAATATGGTCGGTAAGACACATAATTTTACACGTAATGACAAGTTTAAGAGTTCTATTACTCTTGATAACAACTATAGGTATGTTGCCTTATAAAGTACATTTTTACAAATAACGAAGATTAAAATAGAAATATTCATTTCATCAGAAAAATCTTTACAATAAAACGTAATACTTTTCTTCATAGAAGAATGCCTTTATTTTTTTATTTTTTTATCTTTTTAATACAAGAGTGTTACATCATTCCTCCGGAAAATACGGAGAAGTACACTTGTCAGACTCAGCATGATCTAAAGGAGTATATCCTTCAAATTTGCTTTTACTTTGGGGAAAGTACCCCACAGACTCATTATCACTCGAGGGGGTATACCCCTCCAACGAGTCAGAACTAATCACTATTGGCTTTTCAGGCGAGCACTCTGGCTCGGGTTCTTTTCCTTTCTCAGTGGTAGCTGCTTTGGTTGGGCTCTGAGTAGGACCTTTTTCTATTTCTTTGCTCCCTCCTGGAGCTGGGTTCTCTTTGGCAAGGTTGTCCTCCTCAACGGGCTGGACAGGAGTCAAAGAGTCTTTCTTGACTTTTAGGTAGTGAGCATAACCTGCTACTGATTTGCGAGTGGTCTATTTGGTTCGTACCATCTCTGAAATGTATCAATGGTAAACTTATTACTTCCCAGAACTCTCCTAGAGCTATGTCAAATAAACCTTAATATCTAGGTGTTGAACGTAATCATACCCTTCTTCCATTAAGAAATTTAAACTTACAACTATTCCACTTCTTTAGTCCTAATGTAAACACAACTACTACTAAACGATTTTATTTAACAACTCTAACAAATAACGAAAACATGACCATATTTATTTCATAAGCATGATATATAACTGAAATTGCAAATAATAATGATTAAACACTAAGAAATTTCCGACCTACTTGAAGCGATGATCAATTTGCAAGTCCTTGACGCCCGTTTGCTGATGAATATATCTTGCTTGCAATCCTTTAAACCAATGTTTCCAACTCTATCAAGATATGGGCAAACAACTCTCTCGCTCTCTTGAATCTATCAACCACTATCCTCTCTAAAACATCACACACTTGACACTATAAAAACATGCGCTACCCTCACTATCTCTACTCTCCTCTCTACGTTCCTTTTTCCTTCCTTGGATGTCACCCCAAAAGCCCCTCTCTGCTATCTCCCCACACCCCTTTTTATACTAAAAGAAAACATCTATCGCTCCCCTAAATCTGGCTGAGTGATAGCTATCGACTAAGACTCTTAATCTATTAACTCTTCTACTTCCTCCACACAGAGAGTTCACCTCTTTTTATCTTCAGTCTTTAGCGCTCCATTGTTAATGATTATGACACCTATCGGCTGGGTGGAGAGGTTAACTTATTGTTTCATTCACTGATGCTTTTGCAAACAGCGACTTGAGTGTTCAAACTGCTAGGTCTAGAGTCCATTAAGAATTATGGTTTAGTTTCCAACTTGCACGCCAGTTTATTCTCCTTTCAAACCGGTCCATCAGCTGTTAGTTGCCAACGAATTGGAGCTCCTGGAGAAAACTAAACGTGGAGAGGTGATGGTTATTGTTTAAAACTACAAGAGGTATCCTCCACCATTTGCTGACTGCAGTGTACCCGCAGAAATACTCACCTCTACGTGTTGTCTGTTGAGTTTATGGTGGAAGGGGAGACGTGGTGTGCGAAGGAGGAGGGTAGTCGGTGGTAATACCGACCCCTCCCTATATTAAGGGGGGTGGTCGATATTACCATCGACCACCATAGCCCAAACAACCAAAACCTAAACCCGCCACCTTTTATAAGGTCGAAACAATTTCTATTTGTTTTCTTTAATAAACTTTTTGCTATTACGTTTAAATAGCCTTCCTTTGTTATATTTAAATATTAATCAATTAATGACTTTTGTTAATATAATTATTTAAACATTAATCCTTCCTTAGCCATTACATTTGTAAATGTGTATTTTGATTTTTCTAATATTATAACGAGTGGCATTTTCTTATATTAATATTTTCAAATAATTGAATTATGTATATATATTATACATTCGAAAAGTTAATAAACCATGACATATTTATAATTCTAATTATATACACGCATAATCCAATATCACAGTAAACCGATGGCAATATAAACTTACTGATAATACGATCACCTTATCTCAACTCAAATAACTACTCTTATGGACGTAATAAATGTAACAGTTACCAATTACATACAAAAATTGGAACACTGGATACGCAGACTAAGCAAGCATCAAGCGACTTTTATAAAAATCAAACAACAAAATATGAAAACCCAACCAATCGACAGAATGACTTACTGAAGGCACTCACCCCAGTGTAACTGACTAAAATTAGGGTCAACTACTATCTCCTTCACTTCCATCGGAAAATATAAGGCACGCTCAGACCTGTGTAGCCAGGTGGAGACGATACCCTGTACCTACCCGGTACTTGTACCTGCAACATCCTGCATTACCGACCACACATGCATATATACATATATCAAAATTTTAACATACACACCGATGAAGGAGATTCGCGACGTTCCCTATCTCACCGAGATGAGTGAAGGAAAATCGTCCCCATGCATCCCATACACTCGCAGATACACAACACACAGTGCATAGATGAAGTAAAGCGTCAGTACATAACAATAAACCATATAGTGCCATAAAACATAAATACATAAATACTGCAAATAAAACATATGTCTCATAATCAGATAAAACATGAAACAAAGTTATACAATTCTAAATAACCAATGATAATGTATCTACTGAGAATAATAAGAACAAAGTATCAGTTCAAACAAGTGAGGGTACTACATTCTCCCCCCCAAGACTAGGCTTACTCCTGGAAGCCTAAAACAAATATGGATATAACTCTCTCATCTTCACTGCATCTTCCCAAGTTGCCGAGGTCTCATCATTTGGGTCCCATAGGACCCTTACCTGGTCGATGGTGCGACCCCTGAGGATCAAATCCCAATGCTGAAGAATGTGCATGGGTTCCATGGAAAGCTGCCCATCCTCGACCTGCAAAGAGTTCCAATCAAGAACATGTGTCACATCAGGGTGATAAGGTCGAAGTACTAAAACATGAAAGACATCGTGGATGTGGGATAGACTCGGTGGCAAGGCAAGGTGGTAAGCAACAGGACCTATCCTCTCAAGAATCTCGAAAGGGCCTACAAACTGAGGCGCCAACTTAGAACCCTTCCCATAATGGATCGGACTCTTTCGTGGACGCACTCTCAGAAACACATTGTCGCCAACAGAAAATTGACGATCTATCCTATGAGCATCTGCATACTTTTTCTGCCTATCCTGTGCAGCTACCAAATGCTCTCGAATACGCCCCACTTGTTGCTCCATCTCTCGAAGAATATCCAGACCTATAAGCACCCTATCCTCTAACCGATCCCAACTCAAAGGAGTATGGCAAGGATGACCATATAATGCTTGAAAGGGGGACATACCTATAGAGCTATGATATCCATTGTTATATGCAAACTCTACAAGGTAGATATAATCCTCCCAACGCGACTGCTGGTCCATAACATACATGCGAAGCATGTCCTCCAAAACCTGATTCACTCTCTCTATCTGACCATCCGTCTCTGGGTGATAGGCTGAACTAAAGTTCAACTGAGTTCCCAAAGCATGCTGAAGTGAGGTCCACAAAGCTGAGGTAAAGACAGGATCTCTATCAGAGATGATCCGCCTCGGGACCCCATGCAGTCTCACTACTTCCTTCAAGAAGACTCGTGCCACCACTGCTGTTGTATAGGAAGCTCGAATAGGAACAAAATGAGCAATCTTAGTCAACCTATCAACTATGACCATAATGGCATCATGCCGACGCGAAGAGATAGGCAACCCAACAATGAAATCCATGGAAATGATATCCCATTTCCAATCTGGTATCAAATTAGGTTGAAGAAGCCCTGCCGGGTGTTGATGCTCTGCCTTCACTCGCTGACATTCTAAACACTTTGACACGAAATCAGCAATGTCACGTTTCATACCTTCCCAATGATAAATTTGTCTGAGATTTGCGTGCATCTTCTTGACACCTGGATGTGCCGAATAAGGTGCACGATGGGCCTCAGTCATGATCAAGACGCGAAGACCCTCTAAAGAAGGTACATAGATCTGCCCATGGTGATGAAGAAGTCCATCTGCCTCAAGATTATATCCAGAATATCTTCCCTCTAAAGACCTTCCGGACTGTATCATGGTTCTAACATCCTGATACCAAGTATCCTGAGGGAGAACTCTGAGAATCCTCTCTCTCAAGTCAACTCCAAGGGACAATACCAAAACTTCATGCCGCCTACGACTCAAAGCATCTGCCACCACGTTCTCTTTTCCCAGAATGTATCGAACATCAAAATCATATTCGCAAAGAAATTCCATCCATCTCCGTTGTCGAGCATTCAAATTTGGTTGTGTAAAAATATACTGTAGACTACGGTGATCACTATGTAATTCAAAACAACGCCCTAACAGAAAATGTCGCCATCTAACCAAGGCATGAACTACAGCTGCCAACTCCAAATCGTGAACTGGGTAGTTCAACTCGTGGTTCTTGAGTTTGCGAGACTCATAAGCAACCACCCGTCCATCTTGCATAAGCACTGCACCTATACCTTCCAAAGAGGCATCTGTGCATACTACAAAATCTCTAGATGGATCTGGAACTGCCAAAATCGGAGCACTAACAAGGAGTTCCTTCAAGGTACGAAAAGATGACTCACATTGTTCTGACCAAACAAACTTCTTCCCTTTTCGCTGTAGAGAAGTGATCAGGTGACCTATCCGGGAAAAGCCTTGAACAAATCGACGGTAGTATCCGACCAAACCCATAAAACTTCGAACTTCAGAAACGTTGGTTGGTACTGGCCAATCAACAATGGCTTGGATTTTTGAAGGATCCATGAATACACCTTCCCCTGAAACTATATGACCAAGATAGTTTACCTCTGATTGAAAAAAATCACACTTTGCCAAATTAGCATAAAGTTGGTTTTCCCTCAAGCACTGCATTACCTGTCGTAAGTGACCTTCATGTTCTTCCATAGTTCTAGAATAAATTAATATGTCATCTAAGAACACAAGGACAAAATGATCAAGGTAGGTGCGAAAAACCCCATTCATGAGGCTCATGAAAACTGAAGGTGCATTCGTCAACCCAAATGGTACTATTGTGAACTCATAGTGACCATAACGAGTGCGAAACGCTGTCTTATGAATATCTGTATCCTGGATACGCAACTGGTGATATCCAGATTTCAGGTCAATCTTAGAGAATACCTTGGCTCCCTTTACTTGATCAAAAAGATCATCAATACGAGGCAAAGGATATCGATTCCGGATGGTTACCTTATTCAGCTGTCGGTAATCAATGCATAACCAAAGAGAACCATCCTTCTTCTTAACAAAGATAACAGGCGCACCCCAAGGAGAAACACTAGGACGAATAAATCCCTTGGCTAACAACTCTTCTAGCTGTAACTTCAATTCACTTAAATCCTAAGTAGTCATCCGATATGGAGCTCTCGAAATAGGTTCTGCACCAGGAACCAAATCAATGTGAAAATCTATGTCTCTTTTTGGAGGCATACCAGGAATATCTAATGGAAATACATCAGCATACTCTTGAAGAATAGGATGACTATCAAGAGCGATTTCTCGACTCTTTAACTCATCCATGTCCTCAAGAGTAACTGCAAAACCTGACACCCTCTACGCATGCACTGCTTAAGTTGCATAGCAGAGATCATACGTAAGGATATTGGTCTCTGAATTCCAACAATTTTCACTTCCTTGCCAAGGTCATCTACACACTCCACTGTCTTCTTACGACAATCTACGTGAGCATTATGAGAAGATAGCCAATCCATTCCCAACACAACTCCATAAGAACCCAAAGGAATGACTCGAAGGTCAACTGAAGTAACTATGGTTCCTAAATTCAACTCGCATCTGGGGATAAAGGCATCTACAGAAATATAGACACCTGTTGCCAACTCTACTTGCCACCTATTCATCTCTTTAGCAGACGTGAGTCCACACCGCTCCACAATAGACGAAGAAATGAAAGAATCTGAAGCTCCAGAATCAAAAAGTACAGAGATAGGGATTCCACGCAACATACCTACTGCTTCTATAACTATACCTTGATGATCAGCCTGGCGGTTATCCACCGCTGTGAACACTCTGTGAGATCTGCCCGCATCTCCCACTATAGGCTCTGACACTGCCGGTCGTTGACTACCTATGTTGTAGAAACGCTGAGGACACTGCGCAGCTCTGTGACCATACTGCCCACAAGAGAAGCAAGCTCCTCTATTACTTGTCGGACCATTTGATTGCTGATAATTTCCCTGGCTAGGAGCATGAGATGCACTTTGCGAGGATTCCCCTGTAGGGCCCTGTCTGCCCCTCTGCCAATTTCTGTTTTTCCTAAATTGAGCATTGCCACCTTTCTGGCTCTGGAACTGTTTGATTTTGATGGTTGCTGCTGCTGTGGTCCACCCTTAGCAGGTGCCTGCGGAGCCTTAAATGGTGCAGTTGACTGAAATTGATTACCACGAGCTCTATTCCCACTGGAAGGAGCACTTCCTATCTGCACACCTGTTTGCCCACCAAGAGCATGGCTAAGGTTTAGTTCTACCAATCGGGCCTTTGCCACAGCTGTCTCTACTGAGGTTGGCTCGAACACCCTAACACCTCCACTAATGCGATCATTCAAGCCCCTCAAGCAATGTTGTACGAGCATAGCCTCATTATTACCAATTCCAGCATACTGCTTGAGCTCATAGAATCTGTGCTCATACTGGTCTACCGTCATACCATACTGTCGCAGTGCATGGAACTCATCTGCCCGGGTCTATTTCCACTGGGGCGAGAGAAACCGTGCCCTGAATCTTTCTAGAAACAGCTCCCATGTCACAGTGTTAATGCATACACCGATCATTTCCTCTTCCAGTCTCCACCAGATTGATGCAAAGTTTTTGAGATGCATAATAGCACATCTTGCCTTGGTGTTGCTACTATATGGGAACAAAGCAAAACACCTATCCAGACCGATAAGCCAAGTCTCTGCCTCTAGACCAGTACCCATACCATTAAAGAAAGGAGGATTGGACCTCATCAAGTCCTTTATGTGACCCAAAGAAACTGGATCTTCATTGTTTGCAATCCCTATCCTTCTAGGTGATCTTTCCCTCTCTCTCTCTTCTGGCATTGGCTGCACAACCTCAGGCCTAGGGCCTAACCTAGCAAGAACCTCTTGAAACATTTGTCTCAGCTCTTCCCTTTCGGGAACCTGTTCTTCTGCACGAGGTAAGTCCTGATGAACAGACTGTTTTGGCTCAGCACTAACATGAGTAGGTGGTGGTGAAGGACTATGATGATCCGAATCACGGCCTCATCCTCCACCTCTTCCTCTACCTCTGCCTCTATTGCGACCACCCATATGGCCACCTCCCCTAGCTCTCCTAGCCATGACCGAGTACTACAAAAGAGAAAAGATGCAGATTTATAACAAGGATAACAAGGAAAAACACAAATGTTAGGACCTAAATAAAAAAAACAAGTTGAATAGGCACACTACAAACCAGAGTACCCAATGTTGAAACTTAAGCTCTGATACCAAATGTAATGCCCCGTCAGGAACCCTAAAGGAAAACATCATAATCTATGCAAATAAGGGTGAAATAATTTTATTTTTTTATTTTTTTTTAAATGCATGAATTAAACCTTAGTACATCTAATAACATAGTGGAAGTTTTACACCTGAATTTCCTAAGGGTTGCCAACGAATATTACTTCATAAATTAAATATTTAAGATAAAATTTCTGCAATGAAAGAATCTAAATTTCTTCAAACAATCATATATTATATACGTCAGAAATCAGTAATTGAAGTAGCATATATTACAATATTTCTTTGCTTTCAATATTCAATATACATGTTGTAGACACCTAAAATTGTCCAGTCTAATTAAATAAATATTTTATTTATTTAATTATCTAAGCCTAATTCTTCTATTAATTAAATAAATCTTTATTTATTTAATTAATTCATTTATCCTCTTCTAGCCTTATTTCTCATTTAAATAAATACATTTATTTATTTAAATTATCCCTTTCCTAAATTAAATAAATATTTTATTTATTTAATTGTCCTACTTCCTCTATTAATTAAATAAATCTTTATTTATTTAATTAATTCATTATCTTTTTCTACACATGACACATGTCATTCATCTCTTATTTCCTACACTACCTACCTCTTTCATTATTTTGGTATTTCTTATACCTACCCTATAATCCTAGCCGACCTCTCTTTTTACACCTCTCAATCTTAACCCTCCATTTCATATTGTGTCTTCTATTTAAGGAGATGCTTTCTTCATTGTCAAACCCTAATCCCTAATGAGACATGCCTAACTACTTGATCAATTGACTACACTACGATCCTATTTGCAACCACATTCCGTTCTTTGTTGAGCTCTTGTGCATATTAAAATCTGAGAGCAAGTATATCAAGCAAGATCAATGGAGATAGGAAGAATGGAGATCAAAACCCTAGTGGACATGTGATGGTATAATCTTTGTGATTTTGAGTTATTTGCATTGTCTTAGGTTATCTTCATATGTTATGGTGGATCTTTGTTCATTGTTAGACTAGGGTTTAGTGGTTGAATCCATTTTAGTCTTTCAATATTATTGTTTATTGTTATCCATTTTCACCATATATATTTTGGCACGCCCGGTGGGACTCTTGTCCCTTTGTATTTAACATTTTTGTTGCAGATTTTGCATTTTTGAAGTTGCAGATCGGACGATTTCGATGACATTTTAGGTTTTTTCCGCGTCTGCGAGTGTTCGGATCGCGTTTTTGTATTTTAGAGGCGTCTGCGATATCTTGGATCGCGTCTGTGTTTCTGTCATTTTCTATTTTTGCAGGTTTCCGAAAGACGCGTCTGTGATCATCTTATCGCGTCTGTGCATCATCTTATCACGTCTGTAGCCGAAAGAAGCATCTATGTTCTGTGGCCGCGTCTGTGAACTACAGAACCGCGTCTGTGTCGGATAGACGCGTCTGTGTCTGGTATAACAGCGTCTGTGCATTCTGTTTTGCAAATTTTTCAAGTTTTTCGATTCGAGTTTTCGGATTTTGTACTTAGGGTTTCAGATCTGGTTTATCTTTGGCTAACCTTTGCAGATCTAGCTAACCTGATTTGTGCAGCTTGCTTTGGAGACAAATACATTTTTGTTGAAGGCCCCTTTTTCACAAAGTCTTTTTGGGTTTTCTAAAAATTTACCTAACTTGTGTGCTTGCAGGAAGGGGTTATCATTTGAAACAACCCAAACTACTAACAATTTTGTTGCAGGGCCTTAGCTAGGGTTTTGTAATTTTTATTGTGGGCCTTGTTTCATAGCTTAGCAAACACTTCAATTGGTGCACTAAAATTGAATCATTGTCTTTTGTGTCTTGAGCAATAGGCTCTTTTTGTTTACTCTTTAGAGGGCTTGTCTTCCCGTGTGGTCATTAGGACTACTAGTGAGAAGAGAACGACCCAAGTGATAGCGAGGAAAACCCACCTCATCCAAACCACTATAATCAAATGTATTCATGGTGAAAACTATGAATAACGTGTGCTGATTAGTTCATACCGACACTATGTCTCCCCATAAACCCGTTTGATCAAATTTATTTGATCATTTGTAGGGCGTAACCCCTACCGGCTGGGAGCCTTCTGTATTTACAGAGCTGAAAGTGCCGCATGTATGGCCACACGAGCGGATGCCCTTACTAGCACCATTTTGTTTTAGAGGCCCAAATCCTTCTAGTTGTTGGGGCAGGAGGTCGGACCTCTGGTAGCGGCCCACACACATACGGTTCTTAGTAGAGATACAAAGTTCGCCATGGGGAGTTTTCATGGGGACTGATGCTTGGCTGACCCGAGAAGTGAGTGCTGAGGGTGGAGCCAGTGAGGTCAAGCATCTAAGTATCCACTCTGAATAGCGTAGCCTCGGGGGTAAAACCCCATGTGGGATCAACAACTATTGTCTTGGCCAGCCATAAGAATTGTGCTTGACTTATGTTAAACATTCAAACACTCAAAAACAAAACAGCAAAACATTGTGTCTTTTGTGTCTTCAAGTGTATGCAAAAACTTTTTACATCAAACAACACACTTTCTTGGAGTCATTTTGGAGTCTAAACACTAGCAAACATTGAGTCATCAACACTGTGTCCTCTTGTCATGAAAAACAGTCAAACAATCAGATTTGGTCACAACAAAACAACTTCACAGATAGGAAAGATTGCACGAAGGTTACAGAAACGCGTCTGTGTCTGTTCAAACAGCGTCTGTGTCAGATAAACGCGTCTGTGAAGTACAGAATAGCGTCTGTGTTTTTTTCAGCGTCTGTGTCGAACAGAGACACGTCTGTGTCTGGGAATCGCGTCTGTGAAGTATACAGGCGCGTCTGTGTCCACAATTGCAAAAAAAAAAACTGTTACAGTCCCGGCAAACATCAACAGGAAAATCTCAGAATCACGTCTGCATTAAACAGAGTAGCGTCTGTGTCTTAAAACCGCGTCTGTGAAGTATACAGAAGTGTTTGTGTCAGGATTTGAAAATTTTAACAGTCAAACAAACAAAGAAATTAGTTTCGGCATACTTGAGCTTCCTAGGTTGTCTCTTCAGATTTCATCTAGCATTCAACCTGTCTTTGGGTCTCACATAGTCCATCATTGCTTCACATCTCATTTTACATTCATACTTGTCTAAATGAGTCAAAAGGTCACTTGCTTGTCCTCATCATACTTTGTCAACACACTACATACAACAACACTTTGCTAAGTGGTCCCTCATCAAGGTTTCTTACCTTTGGGTCTCATTTGGTCTTACTTAGAGTCAAGGTCAGCTTACCTCATCAAGAGAAACTATCCTCTCTTTGGAAGTCACACCTACTCTACTACTTACATACTTGGTCTTACACTTTGGACATTGCAAGTACACCTCAAGATTCATTTACACTCCATACAACTCTTAGTCTTCCATACTTTTTTCATTTTTCGTCTAGTCTCTCACATATTGCCAAACACCTAGTTCATGGTTGAAACCCGTCTTCAAAAATCTAGGAGAATAGTCAAAGAAGCTCAAGAATCCGTAAACATGAGCTCTTATGAGTATGACAATGATGTATTCTACAATCCTGAGCACACTACATTACCAGACATGAATGTTTATAGAAACAATCCAAATGTGGAAAGCGCAAACACTATAAACAACAATGCTACACACAATGACAATGTTGACAATTCTTCAATACTATCAGCAGACATACAAGAATCTATAATGGATCCTCAATTCAATAGATTGGTTGAAGAGATAATGAGGAGAGATCGTCAATATTTCCTAAATATGATGGCACAAAGTGGAGCTAAAATACCACATGATTTTGACTTATCTCAACTTATGGAAAGTAGACCTTCACAACAAACTCAACCTAATAGTGGAGGACCAAATAATATGATGCCGGAGTCACCATCAGTTTTGCTTCAGAAACCAGTGATCCCACATACACAAGCTCAAATGTATGATACTTACACTCAAAGACCATCATGGAGGCCCTATGCTCAAACACATGCTCAAGATATGGGGCAACCAAGACAAATGGATACTCAAGGACTTCCTCAAAATTTTGACATAAGGAGACCTCATGCCAAAATTGGGGGCAACACAATGGAAAATGAAAGGCCTATTGAATATGGTTTATATACACAAAACAGATATGGGGTCCCTCAACAAGAAGTTATGCCAAGTGCTCCATACATGTCGCAACAATATAGACCTCCATATGGACATGTTTACGATCAGTATCATCCATACATGCAACAAGCTCCTCCTCAAATGGGTGTTTCAAACATGGGGTATGCTACAAGAAATCAATCTCCTCCCAAAAATAATTTGGAGCAACAAATTAGAGATCTACAAAAGAAAGTGGAAGACATGGGCACATCAAAACCCACATATACTATGAGAGATATATGCCCTTATCCATTTGATAAGAGCATTCCAATGCCTCCGTTTCCTCCGCACTTTGTAACACCAAAATTCGACAAATATAGAGGGAGAGGAGACCCCAAGGCACACATAAGACAATTCTTCACAGCTTGCATTGAGGTAGCGGCAGAAGAAACATACTTGATGAGGTTGTTCCCAAAGAGCTTAGGAGATCAAGCTATGGAATGGTTTTCTCAATTACCTCCCGGTATTAAGTCATGGGGCGACTTGGCAGAAGCATTCATTCAGCATTTTTCTTACAACATTGAAACAGATGTCTCAGTTACTACCTTGTGCAATACGAAACAAAAAGAAGGAGAATCTTTCGCAACATTTTTACAGAGATGGAGAAACCTAGCTAGCAGATGCTCTTGTGAGATCCCGCAAAAACAAATGGTGGAGATGTTCACACAAAATGTTAACAAGGCTATTGGCTATGATCTCAGGAAAGCTTGTTTGTCCACATTCAAGGATGTCATTGAAAAGGGCCTAGCAACAGAAAAGGTCTTAATTGAACAAGGAGTTATCAAGCTATTCAAAGAAAACAAAGAGGACTTCAAAGGAAAGGACAAACCAAAATTTTGGAACAAGAACAAGAACACGGTTAATGATGGTGTTGTTGATGCCAACACAGTAAGACCAAAGTTCGTCTTTTCTGGTTCAAGTTCTACCAACAATCAAGTGAACAATCAAACGGCTGCTAAACCACGAAGGAAGTACACTCCATTGGGAGAACCACTTGAATCAGTATTCAAAAAGCTTGTAGCAAACAAAGTGATCACAGTCCCAGATTTTCCTCCATATGAACCAAAGGTCAAACCAAATTGGTGGAATGATGATGAATTTTGCGAGTTTCATAAGAGAAAGGGTCACAAGACAAGTAATTGCCATCGATTGAAAAACATTGTACAAGATCTCATTGACAAAGGAGATATTGAGATTGAGGGACATTCATCTAATCAAGAGCATGAGGTGTTTAAGGAACCATTCCCAAAACATGACAAGGGAAAAGGCAAAGTCACAGATGATCAAGCCAATTACACCAGAACATCTTACAATTATGATTCCACTATTAATCACATCTCAATGGACAATCATATTTCTACCATTACTATCAAAAATAAAAATCCTGAGAATTCTTCTCCAAGACCCAAAATTGTCCTAAAAGGTGTGGGATCTTCGTCCACATCTACCTCTGAATGTCATGTTACAACCCGTCGAGGTAAGATCACATTGCCAGGTACCTCTACTAAGAATACCAATCTTTCGTCAACTAAGCCTGAGTACGACCTTGTAGAGCAATTAGGGAAAACACCCGCACTCATCTCTATTCTTGAGCTCTTACGTATATCTCCTCCACATAAAGCTGTCCTTGACAAAACCTTGAGAGATACTGTTGTCCCTACTGATCTAAACGTGGACCAGTTTCAAGCCATGGTGGGATATTTATCCGTTCCACACTCCCTCACATTCACAGAAGCCGATGACGCCTCCATAAGTCAGCCTCATAATGCACCTCTACATATTGAAGCCTTCATACATAAACACCGAATAAAGCGAGTCCTGATAGATGGAGGAGCAGGTCTTAATATTTGTACATTGAGCACCATCAGACAATTGGGATATTCTGACAAAGCTGTAAATTCTACAAACCAAATCACTATTAAGGCTTATGATGATGAAGAGCGTTCGTCCAAGGGCACGGTCAGCTTACCACTAAGAATAGGGCCAGTCACAAAGGATGTGGTTTGTCAAGTCCTGGATCTAGACCTTATGTATAACATATTGCTAGGACGTCCGTGGATTCATGAAATGAGGGCAGTCCCATCAACATATCATCAGTGCATTAAGTTTCCTCATAATGGAGTCGAGGTAACGGTCAATGGTGATCCAAATCCATTCATATATTGCAATAACTTGAGATCACATACTGAGACTATCATTCGCAGCAATCGTGAAGCTACTCCTTCTTCAGCATATATTGATCCTGAGTCATTAAAGCCCTCGACATCCAAACAAGGTGAACTTAGAGCCAAGTTTCAAGACAAAGGCATGGGAGAATACACTCTGAATCAAACAATGTTCTGACGACAAGTCATGACCTCTCCCAAGGAATATGGGAGGCCACATCCTAATAAGAAAATCTCCATCATGCTACTCAAATGGGATCCTACCGTCTTTCAAAAATGGGGCGAACTAGAAGAAGAAAATTTATATAAAATGCTATATAAGGACGCTAAAGAGAATACACATGATCAAATTATAATACCCTGTGAGAACTCTGGCAAAGGTTTCAAAATTCTACAAAGATTTGGGTATGATGGAAAAAGCCCTCTTGGACTACGCAAAGAAGGTGTCATGGAGCCTTTACAACCTGAGCTAACTACAAGAAGGGAACGCTCCAAGGGGCTTGGTTTTCTAAATCCCAAGATTCACAATAAAAGAACAAAACAGATATGGCGAGTCAAAGTGGCTGAAGTTCAACAAGAAGATGACTATTCTACAGATTCCAATGAATGGGAATGGGGTTCAGACAAATCCTCCAGTGACTATGAGCTCAACGAGACATTTAGAGAGCCAGAGGAACCTACAGAGGAGGAAGAGTTTTACAAGAAATTCAGAGTTGGTCAAGAACCGACCCATAAGGATCCTGCACAAGCTTCGTTTCAAGGCCCTAGGTCAAGATCACATAGGATGAGGACACCTGTCCCTGAGGGTGCTACTAGTGATGATAATTTGGACTCACTCACGATCAAAACTGATGAGGAGAGTGCCATTGACGACCTCGATGACTATCTTGACATACCTGAATATAACCACATCTTCACTATTAGCCTTGCGAACTCTGAAAACACTAAAGACCTTCCCCTCGTTCACCCCCAACTCATTGACTGGGATCAAGATGGACCAGCACAGCTTGATACATTTCAAAATGATGAAGCTATAGTCGATTATCTTGGCATTCGCGATGATATTCCTCTTGGAGACCATAAAGCAGGATACGCCATAGAGCTTAATAACATGGCATACTTTGGTGAGGGTGTCGGGCCTTCTAGTCGCAAAAATGTGAAAATAAAAACAAAACAAGGGTCTTATGGCAAAAACCACACTGTGGCGCTATCGGACTCTAAAAAAGTAAAAAGAAAGGACGTATCTGAGGGTGAAAACCTCTCTGAGGTGCCCGAAGATGGAAGGCTTGACATTCTCCCAGCATCATACGAGGAAAAATCATCCATGTTGGTAGAGGAGACTATAAAGACAAACATTGGTACAACAGAGGTTCCACGTAACATATTTTTGGCTCAATCATTGACAGAGGCCGAGAAAGCAAGGTTCATAAGCTTCTTTAAGGAACGACAAGTCAACTTCGCATGGTCTTATGCTGATATGCCTGGACTAGACCCCGATTTGGTAATGCATCATTTAACAGTCAAACCGGGGGCAAAACCAGTAAAATAGAAATTGAGGAAAATGCATCCACAAGTGGCATTATTAGTCAAGGCCGAGCTGGAGAAATTACTGGATGTCGGATTCATACGCCCAATTGATTATCCTGAATGGATTTCCAACTTAGTACCTATTAGCAAACCAGATCGCAACATCCGAATATGTACAGACTTCAGGGATATCAACAAGGCTTGTCCGAAGGATAATTTCCCATTACCAAACATTGATTTAATTGTTGATCTCACAGCAGGCCATGAGATGTTATCTTTAATGGACGGATTCTCTGGATATAATCAGATCAAGATTGCACCTGAAGATCAACATAAAACATCATTTACTTGTCCATGGGGAACCTTCTGCTGGAATGTCATGCCCTTTGGGCTGAAAAATGCAGGTGCCACGTATCAACGAGCTATGACTACTATCTTCCATGATCTCATGCATGTAACGGTGGAAGATTATGTTGACGACCTTTTGGTTAAATCAATAGACAGAAATACACACTTGGACATACTTTCAGTTGCTTTTGATAGGCTGGAAAAATACAAGGTAAGATTAAACCCAAAGAAATGTGTCTTTGGAGTAACCTCCAGGAAGCTCCTAGGATTCATTGTGTCTAAAAGAGGAATAGAAGCTGATCCAGCAAAAGTCAAGGCTATCTTGGACATGCCGCCACCCAAGAATATCAGTCAACTTCGGTCTTTACAAGGGAGACTCCAGTCCATACGAAGATTCATAGCACAACTTGCAGATAAGTGCAATCCTTTCCAGCACCTGCTACACAAAAACATCAAGTTCAAATGGGATGAGAACTGTCAACAGGCTTTTCAGGCACTCAAAGACTATCTTTTGAACCCGCCAGTTTTGATGCCACCAATTCCGGATCAACCATTGCTACTTTACATATCAGCTACTCCAATAGCACTGGGGGCACTCCTAGCACAGCAAATACCTGATGGCAAGGAAAAAGCAATCTACTATATCAGTCGCACATTGGTGGGATATGAGCTAAACTACACTCCAATTGAGCGTGCATGTCTCGCTGTGGTCTTTGCTTCACAAAAATTACGAAATTATATGCTCACTCACAAGACTAAGTTGATTGCCAGAATTGATCCACTAAAATATCTTCTCAACAAAGCTACACTTACTGGGCGACTAGCCAAGTGGGTAATGATTTTGAGTGAATTTGACATTGAATACGTGGACAGAAAAGCCATAAAAGGACAAGCCATCGCAGATCAACTGGCAGATGCTCCCATGATAGATGATGTTCCTCTACAGTCAGAATTTCCAGATGAGTCCATTCTAACAATATCACCTGCAAAGCCATGGCAACTATACTTTGATGGCTCATACACACAGCATGGAGCAGGAGCAGGTATACTCTTTATAACTCCCCAAGGTGATTCTATACCAAAGTCATACCGCTTATCATTTCCTTGCACTAACAATATAGCGGAATATGAGGCATTAACAACTGGGTTAAGAATTGCAGTTCAGTGGAAGATCCAAGAACTTCGTGTTTTTGGGGATTCTCAACTTGTCATCCGTCAAGCAACTAATGATTATCAAACAAAAGATGAAAAGCTAATGCCTTACAAACAACTGGTAGATGATCTGAAACAGCACTTTGCAAAGATAGAGTTTGAGCAGATACCAAGAGAACAGAATCGTGCTGCTGATGCCATGGCTACAATTGCTTCGCTCATTGATCTACCGCAAAATGAGACCGGCTATGAGTTCCTCGTTGACAACCTGTTGATTCCGTCATATGAGATCACTCCTACGGAAATGATATGTGTTGTTGGTCCTGAATCCCAGTTATATGGTTCCATATTCACATACCTTCGCGACAATATCTTACCTCCCGATCTATCGAACAACCAACGCCGCACTTTCATTCGCCAATCCTCCCGATACGTTATCCTAGCTGATATCCTATACCGACGAGGTCTAGATGGCACCCTTCTTAGATGTTTAGAGAGTGACGAAGCTCAGATTGCGTTATGAGAAGTGCACGAAGGGATATGTGGTCCGCATACTAGTGGTCCTACCTTGGCCAAGAAACTCATCAGGACTGGATACTACTGGCCTACTATGGAAAAAGATGCATATCAGTTTGTCAAGAAGTGTAAGCAGTGTCAAATTCATGGAGACCTTATACATGCACCAGCACAAGAACTACAGCCACTTGCATCTCCTTGGCCCTTTTGTCAGTGGAGACTCGATCTCATAGGCAAGATTCACCCTCCTTCTTCCAATGGACATAAATTCATTATCACAGCCACAGAGTATTTCACAAAGTGGATTGAAGCTGTGCCTCTCACACAAGTTACTGGGAAACAAATCGCTACTTTCATCCTGAACTACATCATTTGTCGATACGGGATTCCTACTTCCATTATCACCGATAACGGGCGTCCTTTCAAGAACCAGGATGTTCGTGAACTCTGTGAGCACTTCCATATCTCTCACCGTTTCTCCACACCATACTACCCCCAAGGTAATGGCCAAGCTGAGGCGTCTAACAAAACAATTCTCAAAATACTTAAAAAGACAGTCGACGACGCTGGCCGTAACTGGCATGTCCAACTCAATCCTGCACTTTGGGCCTATCGTACCAATGTCCGCACACCTAAAGGAGCTACACCCTACTCACTTGTCTACGGCGCTGAAGCCATCTTGCCTATTGAGGTCGAGCTACCTTCTTTACGGGTCTCCTTGAGAAACATAATCAACGATGAAGACTACAGGGTCTCTCGCTTACAAGAACTAGAACTGGTGGAGGAACGACGACACACTGCTTTTAATCATCTCAAGGCTTACCAACAACGAATGAGTTGCAGTTACAATCACAAGGTCAAGCCTCGCACATTTGAGGTAGGTGACTTAGTCCTCAGAGAGAACCCCAAAAATCAGCAAGACAGAGATAAGAAGGGCAAATTTGAACCCAACTGGCTTGGTCCTTACATCATCATAGCAGCATATGGATTTGGGGCATATCAGCTCTCTACTACAGAAGGTGAACCTTTGGAGGATCCTATCAACAGCATGCACCTTCGCAGGTTCTACACATAGCTCTTCGGAATATACTAATTTAAAAATACAAAAAAATTATAAAACAAAAAAAATCGTCACTTGGTGAAAACCTGGAAAACAGGCGCCTTGTGACAACAAAAAAATTGAAAAATCAAAAAAAGTAAAGAGAAATAATTTCATCCAACGGTGAAAACCACTTCGGTGGCGCCTTGGGCAAGTACCATGGTGAAAACTGGGTCACCAGCGCCATGCGTAGGGACTTTGCTCCTCCCTCCTTCAGGATTCTCTTTCATCCTTTCACTTTGCACACACTCACAACCTATTCACTCACAATAAACTTACCCATTCCCATCATGGCTTGTTATTGATCTACCTAAGATTGGTTAGCCATCCATAACCCTCCCTTTTCACTCCCTTTTCCATCCATAATAAATCAGATCCTATCTGTGACTACGGCCAATTCCTACGTCTAGTAATGGGTGTGGAACTGAGAACATCACATGTTTCGAGGAGTACAGTTTCTTTCAAGCTTTCTTCAGTCTATCTGCGCCAATCCGCAATAAAGCAGCATCTGCATCGCCAATCCGCAATAAAGCAGCATCTGCATCGCCAGTCCGCAATAAAGTTTCGTCTTCTCCGCAATAAGGTATCAGTTTCATGGATTCAGTCAGTTTCAAATGAGACACAGCAGCAACAATGGGCTTCAACAAAATCAAATCTTTCAACAGACTCAGACAACATATGGTTCAGTGCTATCTATCCTTTTTGTGAAAGTGAACATTGTGACCACAATCGAATAAGACTTAAACAAGTGACAAGAGACACTAAAATTGAGGACTACAGTGGATGTTGGTGTCGAGTCTTGGTTTTCTTTTGATTTTATCTTTTTGGTGACATGTCTTTTATCTTTTCCAGGATGTCTTTGACTAGAGATTCTATCTCCAGGATGTCTTTGACTAGAAAGGCGAGGATGGGGTATCGTCACCTATTTGCATTTGCTGTCTGTGGATTGTCTTTTAGTAATGCTATGACTTGTCCAAGGATATGAGGACACTGTGAGTTTAGTATGAACTGGGGCATTCCTTGTTTGTGACTGTCTTATCTCCATGCAAACAGGTACAATGACTTTCTGGGTCGAACAAATGCCTCGATTGTCATAACCTACTTGCCATAATAAGCTCAATGATGATAAAGCACAAGAAGCTCTTTCACGTTCATATCTTCTGTCTTCCATCCCCCTTTCTTGATTGACTTCCATCGTCCTTCTCGAGTCCGCGTAGCCCGCTATCACATGACTGAGTATAATGACACACCAAAAACATTTGCATTTCATATAGTTACACCTGCATCACCACATATAAGCATTTCATACATACATATAGATATCACAATTGCATCACATCCTGCATACAACACATGTTAGCACATCTCACATTTTCATTATGTAAATAATCATTTGCATTATCATATTCATTTGCATTACATACATTCACATTTGCATCATGCATCACATATACAATATAAAAGAACAAAAATATATTGCATTGCATCATATAAGCATCCATATCATAAAACATGCATCACATAAGAAGCATTTCATCACATAAGGTACACATGCATATAGCTGCCGCAAAAAAATGGATCATCTCTCATATATACTCAAAATGTGTCATGATACAATGATGTCAAAAGAATCATATGGCTACAAAAGAATCACCCGCAGGTGTCTACAATACAACAATGGTACATCTACTGATACAATGGGAGCCCACTATAGCTATGAGGAACTCCCTCCCTCGGAGCCGCCTCGCCTCGACGGAGTCTGAGCTATAGATGGACCCGCCCCTGGATCCCCCTGTCTCTCTGGTGGTGGTGGAGGCCCCATGACCCCACCACTGGATGCATGTCTCCTACGGCTCCCTCCCGTAGCCGTCGTTGTGCGCGATGATCTATGGAAGCTCCTAGCCCGCTGATCTGCTGGCACGGCTGCATAGTATAGATCCCTCCAGTAGGCGATCTCCTCTCCGGCTCGCAAAACATATGCGTAGCCTGCCCCTGCATCCTCTACTGCCCGCCTACCTGCCCTCAGAGCTGTCTCGGCCTCTGTGTATCTCTGGATGGCCTGATCCCTCTCCCGCTCTGTGTCTCGGACCCTGATCCTGAGGTGGTTCCTCTCTCGCACCAAATCCTCAATCTCATCTGCCTGGCCCTGGCAGATCTCCCGCAGCCTCACCACCTCATCCTCCTCAGAGTCTCCGCTCTCTGCCTCTGCCTGTGGCTCCTCCTCTACAGGTGCCTATCCCTCAACCTCTGCCTGCACCTGTCCCTATGCCTGTATAGGTACCTGTGGCTGCACCTGTCTCTGTCCCTCTCTGGGACCCTGTGCTGCTGGCACCTGTAGGGGCAGTCCACCCCGTCCTCTCACCACTGGAGCTGCTCTCTCCTGTCCTCCCTCTCTCCGAGGTGCCACCCGCCTCTCTCCCACCACTCCCCTCTGCCTCTGCCGGCCCCTACCTCCATCCCCTCCTCCATCATCATCCTCTCCTCCACCCTCTCCATCCAGTGGCTCTACCAGATCTGTCAATCTAGGAAATGGATGCTCTGCCCAGTACGCAGAGTACTCTGCGTCCATCCCTGCATCATCTACCTCTGGCCACATGTCCCATGGCATCGGCATCATCTCAGCTAACTGTGTCACTGCCTGATCATATGATAACAGTGGGCCAAACTGCACCTGATCTCTGACCGTCCGGGCATACATGCCCGAGCCTCGTGGCATCCGCTGAATCCGCCCGAACTACCTGCACACCCTGTCTACCAGCTGCCTCTCTAGAATATAGGGCATCTGCCCCATCAGATACCTGCTCCTAAACACATATGGTAGCTCCAAGGCATCGTCCTCCCACTCCTCGCACCCCAGGTACGGCCTCCAGATCACCATGTCAATATCATCAATGACTCGCCTCCAATGCTCCAATCTCCCAATCCGAGGCTGGGATGTGATCATGTCATACAGGTGCACGAAACTCTGTCCCTATCCTCTGCCTCTGAAATGAATGGGCCGTATGATGGGAAGGTGCTCATAGGCCCACACCTGCAAGAGAGTCGCACCGCAGCCCAAACCCACTGATCCGTGGTATACAAACTGATGCAGCTCATAATACAAATGTGCCAAGACACATGGCCCCCATGCATACCTAGTGTGCTCTGCCATCAGCGTCTCCAAGGCCCCTCCCCAGCCCACTTCCAATCTTCGTGTGGCCCTGTCTGGACACAAATATCCACTAATGACTCCCCCAACAACTGCCGGCAATGCTAATCCTGTGGCAGTCATGGTGTCCCAGGCTACATGACCTGCTCGCATCTCCAACTCAGGATCCTGAAAAACCCGTCTCAATGCCTCCCTGTCACCGTCACGGTCATAGGGAATCAACTCTCCATTAATAGGAACATGCAGAATCCTGTATACATCCTCTAATGTCACTGTCATCTCACCCATCGACAGGTGAAACGTGCATGTCTCTGAGTGCCATCTCTCGGCCAATGCAGTCAGCAACCCCATGTTTGCCTGAAACTCGGGCACATAGAGCATATGTGTGAGACCCATCTCCTCAATGGAAATCATGTCCTGGATCAACAACTCTGGTCGCAATCTCTGAGTCGATGGGAATCTCTCCCGTGACTCTAACATCGGCAAATACTCCTGTAGTCATACAATCAATCTTGTCAGTTATCGTGGCATTCACTGTTTATCACAAAATGCTACTTGCTATCTAAATGCATTTGGTTATCTATCCTAGTGACACTCACTGTTCATCACAAAGTGTTGCTATCTACCCTAAGTAGTGCTCCCTGTTCATCACAAAGTACTACGTGTATGACATTCCCTGTTCCTCACAAAGTGTCACTCACATTCGCACTCCCTGTTCATCACAAAGTGCTGCCTATCTTGGTGCTCCCTGTTCATCACAAAGTGCCTGGATCTATCCTAATCTTCCTAGAGGACCTGCTTGAGTGTATCCTCTCAGCAGCTTATCCAATCGACAACGTATGTTCATCACAGAACTGCCGATTTGACCTAAAAGACTAAAACCATGCATTTAAACACACAAACGCACTTTTACAACACACACGCGCTTTTAACTCATAAACGCGCTTATATACTGCACAAACGCGCTTCTGAAACACAGACGCATTTTATGAACACAAACGTGCCTATGCCAGACACAAACGCGACCAGGGAACACAGACGTCCCTACATGACATAAACGTTCCTATAAAGCACAGACGCTGCTACATTTCACAAACGCGTCCGCATTCAACACAGACGCGGTTGCGCGTTTTTGCACTTTTTAAATATCCTATTCCTAGCGCATTTATTGCTCCTAAACATGCATTTATGACAAAACTTGAAATGCGTGAAAGTACGAGGAGGTTTTCGGGTACTTACCGGCTCTCCTGCATCGGCTGGTCGCTGGAATCGGCGGACACGGTCAAATCTATGAATGAATGCCATCGCTGCTGACTGCTACTGCTCTTTTCTCGCTCTGCACTGTGATCTTCTAAGGGTGTGGATGACAATGAGGATGTCTTTTGCCCGTGGTCTATCTTATAGCCTACCCTAGCCCTGGCCTTCATTTCTCGAGTCAGTCTTTCTCATCCCGTGACTTTGTCACTTCATTCGCTCAATCCATTCTAGCCTTTCTTTCTTATCGAGAGATTGTCTGCACTCTTTCCAGACTTTTTCATCCAATCTCTCGAGGGGGCATATAATTCCTTATACTGGGGCAACTTTGTATCAGTTCATCTTATCTTCTTTGAAACAACGCGACAAGCTGCATTGTCTCAAAGAGGGGCAAAATGTAGACACCTAAAATTGTCTAGTCTAATTAAATAAATATTTTATTTATTTAATTATCTAAGCCTAATTCTTCTATTAATTAAATAAATCTTTATTTATTTAATTAATTCATTTATCCTCTTCTAGCCTTATTTCTCATTTAAATAAATACATTTATTTATTTAAATTATCCCTTTCCTAAATTAAATAAATATTTTATTTATTTAATTGTCCTACTTCCTCTATTAATTAAATAAATCTTTATTTATTTAATTAATTCATTATCTTTTTCTACACATGACACATGTCATTCATCTCTTATTTCCTACACTACCTACCTCTTTCATTATTTTGGTATTTCTTATACCTACCCTATAATCCTAGCCGACCTCTCTTTTTACACCTCTCAATCTTAACCCTCCATTTCATATTGTGTCTTCTATTTAAGGAGATGCTTTCTTCATTGTCAAACCCTAATCCCTAATGAGACATGCCTAACTACTTGATCAATTGACTACACTACGATCCTATTTGCAACCACATTCCGTTCTTTGTTGAGCTCTTGTGCATATTAAAATCTGAGAGCAAGTATATCAAGCAAGATCAATGGAGATAGGAAGAATGGAGATCAAAACCCTAGTGGACATGTGATGGTATAATCTTTGTGATTTTGAGTTATTTGCATTGTCTTAGGTTATCTTCATATGTTATGGTGGATCTTTGTTCATTGTTAGACTAGGGTTTAGTGGTTGAATCCATTTTAGTCTTTCAATATTATTGTTTATTGTTATCCATTTTCACCATATACACATGTTTTCAAAATGAGATTACATCATGAGTTAAAATGATACAAAATGTTAGTTACGTATAGTTTCTTTCAAACCTTTAATATTTAACTGAAAGATGGATAGGAAGAAGAGTCGGTACATGAATCATGATCCAAGATAATCAGTGAAGTCCTTCCTCGCTCGAAGAAACGTACCAGAACATCCGATGGGAAGTGACACTACCACCCAACCATGTGATTTCGAAAAGGAACCACCCCACCATGCTGGAGATAGTAGATAACCCTCAAGCAAGCAAAATGATACAAGAACAAAAAGACTAAAAGACTCCACTTACATTCATGTAACCCAACTCACAGAACACTAGTGACTCTAAGGAGAAAGTGTCATCGCATGTCTTACGGTGGATACCATGGTACAGCCTCCATAGGTCCCGGCCCCCATCCTGGGTTATCCTGGTGACCTCTCCCGAGCCTCTGATTCCAACTAAGACTCATGCGGACCTTACCAATCCTCTCATGAAGACAAGGTGGTAAGTTTTCCATTCTAGGCCTTCTCGCTACATTATGAGCCCTATACTAGCATTCACCTATGTGTGAGGCACATTATTTCATTTAACTTTTATTCTACCCTTCCCTAGTCATTTATTAGGTTTTCACTTTCTTAACCAACTTCCTACGGGTTATCTTGTTACCTCTTCGGCACAGTTCCTGCTCGAAAGCCACTCTCTCTCTTAGGACACTATGGGTTAGTTCTATCTACAGAACTCTATGGCGACACAAATAGCCATTCCCAAACTTGACCTATCTCAATGAAAGATACAAAATTACTAACCTAAGGTTTGGCCATCACGAACAACTCATAGCGGCTCACTCCCTTAAGGTTAAACATCTAAATATACTGGCTAAGACACAACATAAGACAAATTGATAACATGACATAATGTACTTAGTTGCGACCACCATATAAACACGATAATCCTATGTACCAATACCTATCACAAAATTAACTTGCAAAACATAAACATTATTGTCAAGACACAGAAAACAAAATGGTCGGTAAGACACATAATTTTACATGTAATGACAAGTTTAAGAGTTCTATTACTCTTGATAACAACTATAGGTATGTTGCCTTATAAAGTACATTTTTACAAATAACGAAGATTAAAATAGAAATATTCATTTCATCAGAAAAATCTTTACAATAAAACGTAATACTTTTCTTCATAGAAGAATGCCTTTATTTTTTTTTTTATTTATCTTTTTAATACAAGAGTGTTACATCATTCCTTCGGAAAATACGGAGAAGTTCACTCATCAGACTCAGCATGATCTAAAGGAGTATATCCTTCAGATTTGCTTTCACTTTGGGGAAAGTACCCCACAGACTCATTATCACTCGAGGGGGTATACCCCTCCGACGAGTCAGAACTAATCACTATTGGCTTTTCAGGCGAGCACTTTGGCTCGGGTTCTTTTCCTTTCTCAGTGGTAGCTGCTTTGGTTGGGCTTTGAGTAGGACCTTTTTCTATTTCTTTGCTCCCTCCTGGAGCTGGGTTCTCTTTGGCAGGGTTGTCCTCCTCAACGGGCTGGACAGGAGTCAAAGAGTCTTTCTTGACTTTTAGGTAGTGAGCATAACCCGCTACTGATTTGCGAGCCGTCTATTTGGTTCGTACCATCTCTGAAATGTATCAATGGTAAACTTATTACTTCCCAGAACTCTCCTAGAGCTATGTCAAATAAACCTTAATATCTAGGTGTTGAACGTAATCATACCCTTCTTCCATTAAGAAATTTAAACTTACAACTATTCCACTTCTTTAGTCCTAATGTAAACACAACTACTACTAAACGATTTTATTTAACAACTCTAACGAATAACGAAAACATGACCATATTTATTTCATAAGCATGATATATAACTGAAATTGCAAATAATAATGATTAAACACTAAGAAATTTCCGACCTACTTGAAGCGATGATCAATTTGCAAGTCCTTGACGCCCGTTTGCTGATGAATATATCTTGCTTGCAGTCCTTTAAACCAATTTTTCCATCTCTATCAAGATACGGGCAAACAACTCTCTCTCTCTCTTGAATCTATCAACCACTATCCTCTCTAAAACATCACACACTTGACACTATAAAAACATGCGCTACCCTCACTATCTCTACTCTCCTCTCTACGTTCCTTTTTCCTTCCTTGGATGTCACCCCAAAAGCCCCTCTCTGCTATCTCCCCACACCCCTTTTTATACTAAAAGAAAACATCTATCGCTCCCCTAAATCTGGCTGAGTGATAGCTATCGACTGAGACTCTTAATCTATTAACTCTTCTACTTCCTCCACACAGAGAGTTCACCTCTTTTTATCTTCAGTCTTTAGCGCTCCATTGTTAATGATTATGACACCTATCGGCTGGGTGGAGAGGTTAACTTATTGTTTCATTCACTGATGCTTTTGCAAACAGCGACTTGAGCATTCAAACTGCCAGGTCTAGAGTCCATTAAGAATTATGGTTTAGTTTCCAACTTGCACGCCAGTTTATTCTCCTTTCAAACCGGTCCATCAGCTGTTAGTTGCCAACGAACTGGAGCTCATGGAGAAAACTAAACGTGGAGAGGTGATGGTTATTGTTTAAAACTGCGAGAGGTATCCTCCACCATTTGCTGACTGCAGTGTACCCGCAGAAATACTCACCTCTACGTGCTGTCTGTTGAGTTTATGGTGGAAGGGGAGACGTGGTGTGCGAAGGAGGAGGGTAGTCGGTGGTAATACTGACCCCTCCCTATATTAAGGGGGGTGGTTGATATTACCATCGACCACCATAGCCCAAACAACCAAAACCTAAACCCGCCACCTTTTATAAGGTCGAAACAATTTCTATTTGTTTTCTTTAATAAACTTTTTGCTATTACATTTAAATACCCTTCCTTTGTTATATTTAAATATTAATCAATTAATGACTTTTGTTAATATAATTATTTAAACATTAATCCTTCCTTAGCCATTACATTTGTAAATGTGTATTTTGATTTTTCTAATATTATAACGAGTGGCATTTTCTTATATTAATATTTTCAAATAATTGAATTATGTATATATATTATACATTCGAAAAGTTAATAAACCATGACATATTTATAATTCTAATTATATACACGCATAATCCAATATCACAGTAAACCGATGGCAATATAAACTTACTGATAATACGATCACCTTATCTCAACTCAAATAACTACTCTTATGGACGTAATAAACGTAACAGTTACCAATTACATACAAAAATTGGAACACTGGATACGCAGACTAAGCAAGCATCAAGCGACTTTTATAAAAATCAAACAACAAAATATGAAAACCCAACCAATCGACAGAATGACTTACTAAAGGCACTCACCCGAGTGTAACTGACTAAAATTAGGGTCAACTACTATCTCCTTCACTTCCATCGAAAAATATAAGGCACGCTCAGACCTGTGTAGCCAGGTGGAGACGATACCCCGTACCTACCCGGTACTTGTACCTGCAACATCCTGCATCACCGACCACACATGCATATATACATATATCTAAATTTTAACATACACACCGATGAAGGAGATTCGCGACGTTCTCTGTCTCACTGAGATGAGTGAAGGAAAATCGTCCCCATGCATCCCATACACTCGCAGATACACAACACACAGTGCATAGATGAAGTAAAGCGTCAGTACATAACAATAAACCATATAGTGCCATAAAACATAAATACATAAATACTGCAAATAAAACATATGTCTCATAATCAGATAAAACATGAAACAAAGTTATACAATTCTAAATAACTAATGATTATTTATCTACTGAGAATAATAAGAACAAAGTATCAGTTCAAACAAATGAGGGTACTACATTTATTATGATCTGAATATTCTGATTTGTTTAATCTTGAATGTATAATTGTTACAAAATATTTGTACAGACTTGATAAACTATTTTCTTTTTTTAAAACCAAAATATTAATTAGATGAAGAATAACAGAATATGTTAAATAACATAATATAGTAGATCTATTTTCCCCTTTTTTTTTATATATCAATAACATATAGTTAATTTTTTTTGTTTTGATTTAATAATCCTATAACTAGATTTATATTCTTTTCACTAACATGCTATTACATAATGTAAAATACTATAGAATATTTCTATTTACAGCTACAATTAGCATTTTCAAAAAAAGACATTTAATACAATAAACTACAATATCTAATGTATTATCATTATCTAGGTTTGGTTATTTTTCTACTTAATATGCATTTACAGAATAGAGAAATTAGCAGAAATTAATTTATTTACAGCTGCAATATAAATGTTTCTAGAACCTATTGGTTTAATAACAACAAGAAGCATTTGCCTATTAATTTTTTTGGTGTTTAACTATAGATAGAAATAAATATTTTTCCTCTTTTAATAAAAATTGCACTACTAACATTCAGATGATTTCATTTCTTAAATAATTAAAACATAATAAAATATCATTTTCTAATCTATTCCAGCAACTATATCAATATAGAAATAATCCAAAAACACATTCATTTCATTTAAAGGATAAATACTTCAAGTTACAATACAATGCCTTTTCTTTATATTTCATGGCAAAACTTAGTCAAATAAATACATTTTTCTTTTCTGCAACTTAAATACAATAAGAAACTCTTTTTCTTTTCCGCAACTAAAATACAATAATAAACTCCTTTTTCTTTTCTGCAACTAAAATACAATAAACAATATGATCATCTCAAACTTTTTCCTCCAATCTTTTCCCAAGAAAAACCTACAATAAAACTTGAAGGTTGTGACCATGGAGGCTCACCTCCCAACCTAGGCTTACTAGAAGCCACCCCCGAGCTAGGAGAATCAAGGCTAGATGGGAAACACACATTCAAACACTTACAAGCAGAAAACTCATAGCAACAAAAGACACTCCCAACCCAAGGATTAAACAATGTCATTTATGTGACTTTTGAAGTGGGCTGAAGGTGGACTAAGTACCTCAAGAACAATTCTGCAAGTAGAGAACATAATGCCATAGCAAGCTTAGAAATAAACACATCCACAAGTTCCAAATGTGTTCCTATAATCCCTTATGTCCCCCAAGGCATACAAGCCAAAAAAACTCCCCTTATGAACCCCATTGCATAAACAAATCACTATGCAGCAAGGGTCACAAAATCCCTTGTGATTCACTCTCTTCCAAAACATACATATATAAACAAGGGTGAGTTTGGCCATGAAAACTCCCAAAACAATAACATAAAAACTCAACCAAAAACACACAAGGAAGAATTCTACATCTTCCTACACATATAAAAAAACAAAACAATGGAAAACAAATACAACAATAATCTTTTCAAAACAACATCATACATGAGATAGGAGTTCAACCAACCTTAAATCTGCCAAAAGGGTAAAAGAAGTTGTAGGAGAGCTACCCAAATCCACAACTTTTTTCTTCAATACTTAGCCAAAATCTTCCCAAAAACTTACAAAAATTGCTCCAAAAATCTAAGTCTCCAAAAAATGGATAGTGGGTGATCAAACTTCTCCCTCCCAAACTATTCCCTATGAAGACACTCCTCACTCTTTCCAACTCACTTGGGAAGGGTGAAGGATGTTCATTGGTTGGTCTTCCCAATACCTTACAAACTCTCTAGCCAAGACACCTCAAAAAAGGTAAAAGGAATGGGGAAGAGCAATGCCACTCATGAGGAGGGTTATCTAACCTAGGAAAGCTCTTCTAAAGATGAAATTCGGCCAACTTGGGAAACTCAATTTTGGGGGAAGCTAAATCGGCCCTAGGGAGTGGATACATGGCTAAATTTGACCTTCATCCATAGGTACATCATATGGCCCACTAAAAATGCCCCTAAATTGACCCTAGGAGTTAGTTTAACCCCCTAAAAGTCCACCCAAAGTTTACCTACGGGTCAACCCTGAGTTGACCCTTCTAATGGCTCCCTATCCAAAGTTTTCTTGGGACCATTCTAGGATAATTAAAAAATAATATGCATTGGTAAAACAAATTTCCTCAAAAGGGGACATGTCATTGCCAACTCATCTTACAACACATGTGTCAAGTGACACCACAAAAAGAATTACACATCACTAAAATACACATGGCAAATGCCCCTTTTTTTGGAATTTATAAATTAAACGATTTCCAAATTTAACATACATCCAAGCATAACATTTACAAATTAAAACACATTTACAAACGAGGTGTTGTCTCTCCAAATAGACAACCCTTGGTTTCACAATCACACATAGGCCTAGGCTTGATTCTCTGAATAGTTTCCATGGTCACATGGAATAATTTTCCTGCACATCTCACTTGCACATTAGTAATTCAAAAAATCACACATAATATTATCAAAAAGGAATACAATTCAGACATCGCATACAATTTCAAATATAAAAATCAAATATCCAATTATCTGATAACATCCATATAAATAATCTACTAAATGGCATCATCATCATAATCATGGAATTAAATCACCTATAGAGCATGCATCCATAATTTCTAGTATAAAAATGAAGTACTGCAAATCAAAGTAAATGACATAATCATATCAATGTTATCCACAACATGAGATCATATAAAATTTGAGTCCATAATGCATCAAAATATAGTATCCAAAATAGGTCCAATATGAAAATAATAGAAATGCTATGTCGGCTCGAAGTAGGGCCTCACATATTTTATGTTGTTGATTGATGACTATTCTAGAACGATGTGGGCCACTTTTCTAAGGGAGAAATCTGAAGCACTAGAGAAATTTAAAATACTTAAAGCTAGAGTGGAGACAGAGATAGGATTGAAGCTAAAGTGTCTGTGATCTGACAGAGTTGGAGAATTCACCTCTGGCAAGTTTATTTCTTTTTGTGAAGAGCATGGAATTAGGAGACAATTATATGCTTTGAGAACCCCTCAACATAATGGAGTTGTTGAAAGGAAGAACATAACTATTTTGGATGTTCTTAGAACTATGATGATTGAAGGAAATATTATGCATATCTACTAAAGAGAATTTGTTAGCACTATTGTATAACCATTCAACCGGGTGCATATAAAAGGTGTTTTTGGTAAGACTCCTTATGAGCTATGGTTTGGTCATGTTTCTACTATTAGATAATTCAGAATCTTCAGAAGAAAATGTTATATCAAAAGAGATGAGGATATAGGAAATTTTGATGCAAGATGTGATGAAGGAATTTTTTTTGGGATATTCTACTAAGAGAAAAGCCTATTGGTGTTACAACAAGAGACTAAGAAAGATAGCAGAAAGTGTGAATGTGAAGGTTGATGAGAATCATGAGAAGCAAATCAGAACATGAAGATATGATTTTGATGATCAAGATGCTACTTTAAGGCAAGTGTAGATTGAGAGCATGAAGCAGAGTGATCTAGAAGAGATAGTAATTCAACATGATATTGTCGGTGAAGAAGTTCAAGAGACTAAAAATTAGAACAATAAAAAGACCCCTAGGTATGTAAGATTAAATCATTCAAAGAATCAGATTATTGGTTATAAAAATAAAGGTGTGATGACTAGGATAAGGATTGTTGCTAAAGAGACATGTTTCATTTCCAAGATTGAGCCTAAAGATGTTGTTGAATCTTGTAAATATGAAATTTGGGTAAAAGATATGGAAGAAGAGTTAGATTAGATTGAGAATAACAAAACATGAGATCTTATTCTGAGACCTAAGGACAAGAATGTAATTGGTACTAAATGGGTGTTCTAGAATAAGATGACTGGAGATGGAGAAGTTGTTAGAAACAAAGAAAGACTGGTATGGAAGGGATGTCCACAAATGGAAGGTATTGATTTTGAAGAGACTTTTGCTCCAATAGCTAGAATTGAAGTTGTTAGTTTATTTCTTGCATATGATGTTGATGTAGAGGCCTCCTTACACACCTAAGGACAAGTCCAAAAGGTTAGGGTCTAACCTTTCAAATGATAAAAATGACCCTACAAAGAAGGACTCCACATCTTAAGGTTTTGAACTACTCCCCACTACTCAAGTCTAACACCTACTCAAGATGAGTAAATGGCTTCAACTTCTCTAACATACCTCACCGGTGATTCCTGCTCTTAGGGGCTTTGGAATTGGTTCATTCATGGCCATTAGATATTGGTCGAAGTATTGGTTTTGGGTTTAGACTCCAATTCCCTAGACCTCCTTTGGAAACCTACCCCCTTGGCTAGTAGCCCTATTCCACGAGAGAATGAACCTTAAATCAAACATCTTCCACACACTCATACAAAAAATTTACCATTCTAGGTACCCTTTTGGTAGTTACACTTATCCCCAAAATGGTTTTCTTAGATTTGCACTTTCAGGGTCTAAACCCTTTAGAGGCCAAGAGACCTAATTAGGGTGATTAGGCCTAATTTACAAAGCAACCCCCATTATCAGTATCCCAAATACAAAACCAACTTAATGAGAATGTGGGGGATAGTGAGTAACCTCTAATTCTAGGGTTGCATGCCTAGAATCCACCGCTATAATGTTTTGTGATGACTGTCCTAACTTTGTCTAAGGTAGTCACATAGAGATGCCTACCTAGTTTTGCTTCTTTCTCCTCACAACCAAATCTTCCCTGAAAAAACCCATGAAAACCTTAATTTACACTGACCAATCTTGCACTCCACCAAAGAAATTAACTTCTAGAGGAAGGAGATGCAAGATATGGCCATTTTCAAGTAAAACCCTAGCCAAACCCTTACTTTCTGGGTAACAGTCAGAAAAATGGAGGGTTCTAACTACACAAACACAATCAAAATCTTATACCACCACCAAATAAAATCTATTTCATTCCTCCATCTACTCCATGAATGGTGTGACTCAATTCAATCCGTACAAACACATACAATCACTGCAAACTCATAATTTAGGGGAAAACTTCTATATTTCAGTGTTTTATTGCTTCACAACTTCAAACCACAACATCATCCCCCTTGGGAATAATGTCCATAAGTTTTATAAAACTCTCCAATATTTTCCAACCAAATTTGGAGGAGGTTGGAACCATTGAAAGGCTTTCCCCAACTGTATTTTGAAAAGTTGCACTTTCAAAAGTTGCAATTTTGCACAAAATGTTGTCAAACTGTCTAAGGTGGGGATCCACACACTTGGATCAACCAAAAACCCCTAAAACATGTCAAAAACCTAAAAAAAAAAAAAAAAAACCTTCTACTACCCCTTATTGACCACATTGTCCCAATTGGCTTATCAAATTGCCTAATTGGTGACATGGGTTCACATGGTGGGGTTCATTAAATATATAAAACAAACTTGCATAAACACAAGACACACTAAGACAACTATTAGGGTCCTAATATTCATCCTCAGAGCCATGATTTTCTTGTTGATGAGGTGCACCTGCACCATACTCCTTGGAAGAAGAGATCTCATGCCCACTTGAGATCAGAGTTTGTAAATCTGCACCATGGTTGGAAATTTCTTTATCTGTCATCCAAACTGCCGTAGAGTTTGGTTTGTCCTGCCAAGCCACCAAGTACTCAATGTACTCCTTGTTCCTTATCTTCTTTCTGACTCTAGTGTCTAACACTTTTCTCAACTGAGGTGATTCATGCCTTGGAATTTCATTGTCTACTACAACCTGCATTGGTTCCTCCACTTCATTGTCACTACCTTTGAAAAGTGTAAGATCACACACATTAAAAATGGGTGATAATCCAAGATGAGGAGGAAGTTGGATTTCATAGGCATTTTGTCCATATTTCTTCAAAATCTAACATGGTCCAATCTTCCTCTGCATGAGTTTGGTGTGCTTACCCTTTGGGAGTCTCTCCTTCTTCAAATGTACCCATACCAAATCCCCAACACTAAACTGCACATCCATCTTTTTTTTGTTAGCATAAGCCTTGTACTTCACTGCAGATTGTTGGAGATGAGACTTCACTTGGTCATGTGCCTCCTTGATGGCTGATGCAAAAGCTTCACCATCTACACTAATGGGCTCTTCCTTGGTCAAATCCCTTAACTCCAATACACCTCTTGGGTGGATGCCATACACAATTTGGAAAGGAGACTTCCTAGTGCTTCTATTTATGATGTCATTGTATGAGAACTCTGCTTGTGACAGTATATTATCCCACTTTTCTCCATGTTGTCTTGTCAAACATCTTAATAGGTTTCCCAATGACTTATTGATAATTTCAGTTTGCCCATCTATTTAAGGATGGTAGGTTGATGAGAAAGAGAGGTTAGTTCCCAACTTCTTCCAAAGGGTCCTCCAAAAGTGACCTATAAACTTCACATCTCTGTCTGAAATAATGTTTAGAGGCAATCCATGTATCCAGACTATTTCTTTGAAGAATAGGTCTGCAACATATGACGCATCACAAGAAGTCTTACATGGCAAGAAATGAGCCATTTTACTAAACATGTCCACCACTACAAAGACACTATCAAATCCCCTCCTTGTCCTAGGTAGACCCAACACAAAATCCATACTTATTCTCTCCCATGGCCTAGAAGGAATGGGTAAGGGCTGATATAAACCTACATTAGTGGACTTCCCCTTAGCTTTTTGACATATTACACATGTTTCCAAAAACTTCCTTACATCTGTCTGCAACTTAGGCTAGTAATAGTGTCTCTTCACAAGGTCTAGGATCTTGTCAAGGCCAAAATGACCTGCCATAGCTCCACAATGATTCTCTCTAATGATATTTAACCTCATGGAACACTTAGGAATAGACAACTATCATCCTTTGAATAACAATCCATCTTGTATCAGAAATTAAGAAAATTCAATATGATACCTCTCACCAAAAGTTTCACATACCTTATATATCTCTCCAAAGTCTTCATCAACATCATACATATTCTTCAGGGAATCAATACCAACACTCTCCATCTTGATTTGGTTGATAGTTAAGACCTTCCTGCTCAAAGGATCTACAAATTTGTTCTTGACACCCTTCTTGTGTTTCAGGGTGAAGGTGAAGGCTTGTAGGGTCTCTACCCACTTAATGTGTTGGTGGTTTAGTTTCTCTTGGATATTTATGAAATTGAGTGCCTAATTATCAGTAAAAACTATTAACTCCTTACAAAATAAATAGTGCCTCCACTTCTTCAATGACTGAACCAAATCATACATCTCCAAGTCATAGGATGAGTATCTCCTCTTGGCATCATTTAGCTTTTCACTAAAAAAATCAATTGGCCTTCCTTCCTGACTGAGCACTATTCCAATAGCCATGTGGCTTGCATCACATTCTACCTAAAATATCTTGTTAAAATCTAGTAGGGCAAGGACTGGTTGTTCTACAACTTTCTTCTTCAAGGTTTCAAAAGAATCATCTGCCTCCTTGGTCCAACTAAACCTGCACTTTTGTCCTCCTTTTATGGTATCAAGCATTGGTGCACAAACATGACTAAATCCTCTTATGAACTTCCTATAAAAATTTTCTAAACCATGGAAACTCCAGACATCATTCATGGTTTTAGGTGTTTCCCAAGATAATATAGCACTTACCTTCTCCTGGTCCATTTTCAACTCACCTTCTGAGATTACAAATCCCAAGTAGATGATCTCCTCTTGCATGAACAAACACTTATCCAAATTGATCATTAGTTTCTCTTCATGTAGCCTTTCGAGAACCATATCTATGTGTTTGAGGTGCTCTTCCCTTGTGTGACTAAAGATCAAGATATCATCTAGGTATACTATGACAAACTTGCCTATAAATTCCATGAAGACCTCATTCATCAACCTTATATAGGTACTAGGTGCATTGGACAACCCAAATGGCATGACCTTCCACTCATATAACCCCTCATTGGTTTTAAAAGTTGTTTTCCATTCATCCCCTAGTCTTATTCTAATCTGATCGTATCCACTTTTTAGATCCATTTTGGTGAAATATTTAGCACTCCCCAAGCAATCAAGTAAATCCTCTATCCTAGGGATTGGGAACCTATACCTTATAGTTATCTTGTTGATGGCCCTTGAGTCTATGCATATCCTCCAAGTGCCTTCTTTCTTGGGTGCGAAGACAGCCAGTACTGCACATGGGCTTAAGATTTTGCCAATTACCCCTGACTCTAGCAACTCCTGAATTTGTCTTGACATTTCTGCATTCTGATCTGGAGTGAGTTTGTATGCTGCTTTGTTTGGGAGAGTAGATCCAAGGATTAGATCTATGCAATGATTGATATCTCTCACCGGTGGTAGGGATCTTGGCATTCCATCTGAGATGATGCCTTTGTACTTATCAAGCAACTATTTGACTGCAGGGTCCATGTGCTTTTGTCCTCCTTCTTTCTCTTCTGCAAACTGCTCTTTCCTTGTCACCTTGGGACTAGGCATGAGGGCATAGAAAACTGCACCTTTCTCTGCAATCTCCTTCATGAACTATTTTCCTTCTACCATCAGCACTTTGGCATATTTCCTTTTTGATTCCATCTCTTCCTCTATCAGAGGTAAGAGTTCTATCGCCTTACCATCCTTGGTGATTGAATAGGTGTTTCTCACCCCATCACGATGAGCTTTCAAGTCATATTGCCATGGTCTCTCACATAAGAGATGACATGCATCCATCTTGGCTATATCAAATAGCAATCTATTCTTGTATGATCCAATCTAAAACTCCACCCAAGCCTGTTCTTCTACCATGGCTTGCTGACCTTGGTCGAGCCATGAGACCTTGTAGGGGTAAGGATAAGGCAGCCTTCTAAGTTTAAGCTTTTCTACCATTTCAAGTGATACAAAATTTTCAATGGATCCAGAGTCTATCAAGACCTTGCATACCTTTCCTCATGCCTTGCAAGTGGTTTTGAAAAGAGACTTCCTTTGTGTGGACTCCTTGTCAGGTACCTTCATAGTGGTTACTTCTCTCCTCATAATCAAAGCCTCTCCTCTTTTAGGATAGCCATAGCTATCAAGAGCATTAACACTTTTATAGGTGTTTGCACTTGCCACACTTTGACAATCAAATTCTTGCACCAAATTGCTTCTCCTTTCTCCCATGGAGCTAGAAGCCTTCTCCGGACACCTATTGGCCATGTTCCCTTCTTGGTTGCAGTTATAGCATCTAGGAGGTCCTCTGCCTTGGGATATTCCTCTAGAGAGTGGTCTTCTACCCCTAAAGTTCCCTCTTGGATTGTAGCCCCCTCCTTGGTTGTAACTGCTCTCTCCCCTATTGCCTTTTTGGCTAGCGTCACCTTGGTATCCAAAACCATTTCCCCTACCTCTGAAAGGGCCTCTTCCTCCTCTTTGTTGTTTCCCTTTACCTCTGCCATTTTCTTCCTTCCTTCCCTTCAACTTCTCCTCCACCTTGAGTTCCAATTGAAAGCACTTTTGGACTGTCTTCGGGGTGTGGAGATTGAAATCTTCTTGGATTGCAAATCTCAAGCCATTGAAATATCTTTCCACCTTCTCATCTTCACTCTCTTTCACCTTGGTCCTCACACACAACTTCATGAACTCATCTGTATAGGAACTCACGTCCATCTCCTTCTACTTCAATTTTTGTCTTCTTCTATGCAATTGGACATTGTAGTCCACTAGGACATAGGCTTCCTTCACCAAAGCCATCATCTTCTTCCATGTAGCCACTTTTATCTTTCCCTCTTTTACCCTCTCATCTTGGATGAAAGTCCACCAAGTTAGTGCAGCCTCTTTCATTTTGGATTGGGCCATCTTCACTCTCTAGTGCTCTAGTATGTCTTCACTTTCAAAAAAGCTTTCCAAGGAGTCTATCCAATCTATGACTGTGTCAGGCTCCATCTTGCCTACAAACACTGACAGATCTATCTTCACATCCATTGTTATTCTTTCCATGGACTTCAAGGCACTCATCAGGGGTCTCTGGTCTGCAGAAACCTCTAGTTCTTCCTGCCTAGGGATCTCCTCTTCATCCCCTTCTTCAACATCTCTAGAGTATCTCTCTCCCCTCTCCACTCTATCCTTCAACTAGTCCATTTCATCTTTCAAGGCCTGATTCTCAAACCTGACTGCTCTTCTCTCTACCATTTGCTTCTTCACTAGGACATTCAACTCAGCATTGGTCATCCTTGATGGGACATCTTAGGATCCCTCTTCTTCTGACATCTTGTCTTCTCCTTATATCCAAAGATCACTCCTACACTCTAATACCACTTGATGTAGAGGCCTCCTTACACACCTAAGGACAAGTCCAAAAGGTTAGGGTCTGACCCTTCAAATGAAAAAAATGACCCTACAAAGAAGGACTCCACATCTTAACATTTTAAACTACTCCCCACTACTCAAGTATAACACCTACTCAAGATGAGTAAATGGCTTCAAATTCTCTAACATGCCTCACTGGTGACTCCTGCTCTTAGGGTCTTTGGAATTGGTTCATTTATGGCCATTAGAGACTATTCCAAGCATTGGTTTTGGGTTTAGACTCCAATTCCCTATACCTCCTTTGGAAACCTACCCCCTTGGCTAGTAGCCCTATTCAGCAAGAGAATTAACCTTAACTCCAGAATATTCCACACACTCATACAAAAAATTTACCATTCTAAGTACCCTTTTGGGAGTTACACTTATCCCCAAAATGGTCTCCTCAGATCTACACTTTCAGGGTTTGAACCCTTTAGAGGCCAAGAGACCTAATTAAGGCGATTAGGCCTAATTTACAAAGCAACCCCCATTATCGGTATCCCAACTACAAAACCAACTTTATGAGCATGTGGGGGATGGTGATTAACCTCTAATTATAGGGTTGCACACCTAGAATCCAGTGTTTTAATGTTTTGTGATGACTGTCCTAAATTTGCCTAAGGTAGTCACATAGAGATGCCTACCTAGTTTTTCTTCTTTCTTCTCACAACCAAATCTTCCCTGCAAAAACCCATGAAAAACATAATTTAAATTGACCAATATTTCACCCCACCATAGGAATTAACTTCTAGAGGAAGGAGATGCAAGATATGGCCATTTTCAAGTAAAACCCTAGCCAAACCCTTACTTTTTGGGTAACAATCAGGAAAATGGAGGGTTCTCACTACACAAACACAATAAAAGTCTCAGAGCACCACAAAATCAAATCTAGTTCATTCCTCCATCTACTCCATGAATTTTGTGACTCAATTCAATCCGTACAAATACGTACAATCACTGCAAACTCATAATTTCTGGGAAAACTTCAATATCAGTGTTTTATTGCTTCACAACTTCAAACCACAACATCAGCCCCCTTGGGAATCATTTCCACAAGGTTTAAACAAATCTCCAATGATTTCTAACTAAATTTGGAGGAGGTTGGATCCATTGAAAGGCTATCCCCAACCGCATTTTGAAAAGTTGCACTTTTAAAAGTTGCAATTTTGCACAAAATGTTGTCAAAGTGTCTAAGGTGGGGATCCAGACACTTGGATCAACCAAACATCCCTAAAACATGTCAAAAACATAACAAACACAAAACTAAACCTTCTACTACCCCTTATTGACCACATTGTGCCAATTGGCTTATCAAATTGCCTAATTAGTGACATGGTTTCACATGATGGGGTTCATTGAATATATGAAACAAACTTGCATAAACACAAGACACACTAAGGCAACTATTAGGGTCCTAATATTCATCCTTAGAGCCATGATTTGCTTGTTAATGAGGTACACCTGCACCAGATTCTCATAAGAAGTTCAAGGTATATCAGATGGATGTGAAGTCATCCTTTTTGAATGGACAATTGGAAGAGGAAGTCTACATTGAGCAACCGGATGGATTTTCATTGGCAGATGAAGAAGACATGGTATGAAGATTGAAGAGAACATTGTATGGACTTAAACAAGCCCCTAGAGATTGGTATGCAAGATTGGATAGCTATTTGATGAAGTTGGGATTTTGTAAAGGTACTCCTGATAGTAATTTGTACTTCAAGATTGATAATGATAATATTTTGATTGTTGAAGTATTTGTTGATGACATTATTTTTGGATGAGATGATGATTTGAGTAAGAATTTTGTTGATGATATGAAAAAAGAATTTGAGATGTCTGATAGGTAATATGAAATTCTTTTTGGGATTGCAAATTACACAGATTGACAAAGGCATTTTTATATCTCAATCTAAGTATGTGAAGGAATTGTAGAAGAAGTTTGAGCTAGATGATTCCAAACCTATTGGAGCTCCTATGGTGACTAGATGCAAGATGACAAAAGATGATGAATCTCTGAAGGCTAAACAGACCCTGTATAGATATATTATTGGTGGACTTCTTATTTGGATGAAGTGGATGTGAAAGGATATTAGAGTTGTTTATAATGAGCCTGTTGTTATATATTGTGATAACTCTAGTGTTATCAATATTTATAAGAATTCGGTGTTGCATTCTAAGATAAAGAATATATCAATTAAGTTGATTGGCTACCTATTAAAGTTGATCATGTGGTTGAATAAGTTCTCCTTAGCAATTTTGAGATGTTCCTAACTTAAAAATGGAAGAGTATGCAGTTCATGGGTGAGGAATTCCTTATCCTATGTTTGTCTCTTGTTGTGAGTGTGTGATGATGAAACCTATGAATATTCTCCAACACCTTGTCTATTATGATTTCATGATTATGTTTGGGTGATTTAACCCTTGTTTGGTTATAGTTGAGCTTCCAGTGACAAATAAATCATGTTTTGCTTCTATGCCTAGTGTCCAGTGTGTCCTTTCTTGTGAAGTTTGGGATTTTTGAGCCTCCTTATTGTGGGTGCTCCTACTTGAGAGAGGTATGTTTTTGTATTCATGCCTCTAAGAACCCCTAGGTTGCCTCTAGCTCTCAAAGAGGAGCAAGTGTTCAGAGGAAAGCCTCACTATTATAGAGTATTGTTTGAGAAAGACATATTTTTTTTGGATGTGAGGCATGATCTGGATGAGTATGGTGGTGCTTTCTAGTCTTTTGGAATAATGTTTTTCCCTAAATTTTGGGTTATATCTCTAGAAGTTTAGTACCTTTCTCTTAGGAGACTCCATAACAGTTATGATTTAATACCTTGTTGCCTCATGTCGAGGTAAAGTTACTAGCTTTTATGCCATTCTTGGTTGAGTGGGTGGATAGATGGATTTTCCTAGCACTTGTGGCAATTATGGAGTAGGATTTTGTGGATTGTTGATGCTCTTTTGGATCATGTGGCTTTTCCTTACCTAAGTTGCAATGATAGTTGGTGAGAGTTATTATGTTGTGGCCTAGACTTGGAGAGATTTGAATGGTTATTTCTATGTGCTTTTATGTATTTGAAGGATCAAGCACTATGTGTACCCTATCCTTGTCTTTTCCAGGCTTGTAGGAGTAACCCTATTCCTAGGATGTATGCTATGGTCTGCACTAGACTAGACATTGCCCAAGCAGTGGGATTTCTCTCTAGATATATGTCTAATCTTGGTAGAGTTTATTAGGATGCAACTAAAAGAGTCTTCTTTTAATGGTACCTTAGAGTATTCTTTGTGTTATCATAGTAATTTGGTAGGAGACATAATTTCCTTTAATATTCATGGTTATGTGCATTTAGACTGGTTAGGTGATATTGATAGCAAAAGATCTACTAGTGCTTATGTGTTTACTTTATTTGGTGGTGCAATTATTTGGATGAGTAAGCAAAAAGTTGTGGTTTCTTTGTCCACTATTGAAGAAAATTATATGGAAGTTACTCACTCTTGTAAATAATCCATTTTTCTTAAGAGATTGTGTTCAAATATTGGAATAAAATAAGGTTCAATGATAGTTTATTAAGATAGTCAAAGTGCAACCTGTCTAGCTACATAAGCATTCATTGAGACATCTTAGAGTTTTTGGTTGCAAGGCATATGCCCATGTGATAAAGGACAAGAAAACAAAGTTGGAGAATAAGGCTATGAAATGTATCTTCACCAGATACAATTATGGTGTGAAAGGATACAAGCTTTGGGACCATGTTGCATAGAAGGTAATACATAGTAGAAGCGATTTTTTTAGAGAAATTGAGCCTCCTTCTATTACATTCATGAAAAAAAAACTAAATAGGAAGATGTGATTAAATTTACTTCTACACATGAAAGAGTTGAATCGAGACCCCTAGATAGGCAAGAGGTTGAGGAGAGCTCATCTAGCTCTAGCTCTTTAGAAGAGGAGGAATAACCTCCATCTCATTGTGTTTAAAGGTCTACAAGACATAGACAACCGCTTGAAAGGTATTCACCTAATGATGGAAGATGTAATTTTTCTTTTAATTCTAATGTGGATGAACCTAGACTATAGAAGAGGCATTAGATGTGAATGATGCAAAATCCTGAAAGGTTAGAACTATGGAAGAAGAATTGGCAGCTTTGAAAAAGAATGATACATGGGATATTGTACCATTGCCTAAAGGACATAAACCTATTGGTTGCAAATGGGTGTTCAAGAAAAGGATTAGTTTAGATGGAGGTATTGAAAAGTATAAATAAAGGTTGGTTGTGAAAAGATACTCTCAAGTTGAGTGTGTTGATTATGGTGAGATATTTTCTCCTATTGCAAAAATGACATCTTTTAGATTTTTTCTTTCTATTACCGCTACTTATGATTTAGAGGTTGAGAAAATGGATGCAAAAACTACTTTCCTTCATGGTGATTTGGAGGAGGATATTTATATGACACAACTAGAGAACTATGTGGTAAAAGGTAAAAGTAATTTGGTTTGTAAATTGAAGAAATCTTTGTGTGGCATTAAATAGAGTCTTAGGATGTGGTACCAAAAATTTGATACATATGTGTTGAGTTTGGGATTTGAGAGTTCTAAATCATATCACTTTGTTATTATAAATATGATGTTCCTTAGGCGGTAACTCATCTTGAGATAATACAATTTGAGGTTTAGGTGCTTTCATAAAAATAGTCAAAGAAGTCATATTATTAGGTGTCACCATAGGTGGAACATCTAAGTTATTTAAAGCATCTTGTAATATTCCATGATGTGTAGATGAAGTTTGAATCATAACCCAAAGAGATATCTTGGCAAGAGTGGCTTTAAGTTGTTGTGACAAACAAGGTGTTGGTAGAAGTATTAGTTAAGAAGAAGAGAAGAAGGGATAACTCGAGGAAGATTAGGTTGCCTATTGTTCCTCATATTATATGTGTGGGAAATCACATTGTAACTCTCTCGGGTGATTTTTTTGGAATATTTATAAGGACTTCTGGTGGCATAACCTCCTTGCACAGTAATAACTGGTTTATTAGGAGTGTAAAAAGTATCATTATTATAACCACCATAACCACAATAATTTGTTTATTAAGAGGTTGAGAAGTTTGAGGAGTAAGTTACCACCCTGAACAAAAATTAGAGGCTTATTAGGTGTTTGGAAATTTTGTTCATATCCATTCACATTTATCATATTGATCAATAATTTAGACATAGATGTTTTAGGATTGTTTGAGGAAGTTTTAGTAGATATGAATTCATCAAGAACATCATATAACATAGCATAATAATCACTACTAAATGGTTGAATATTGGATTGGATAGGAGGTAAATCATCATAAATAGGATTCTCATATGTCACTATTTTATTATATTTAGAGGATGGCTTGATACAGATGGCTTCATTAGAAGGGTCATCCAACTTATCCAGGTCATCACTACGAAATGACATAGGAACTATGTTGATTAATATTTGGCAAAAGGTTTGTTTAGAAGTATTAGGATAAAGAAATCCATTAAGAACCTCATCAATTTCTTCCTTACTAAAAGAATAATCTTCATAAGAAAAAGGATTATCATAGGTACGAAAGTCTTCCAAGAAAAAAACTGACATTGTTCGAAAAGAAAAAATAACTTTTGAAATGAAAAATGCATACAAATATAAACACACATTACAAAAACAAGATTTTTTTATGATTTTGTCATGAAAGAACCATGCAATGTGACATGGTTGGGTTCACCAAAATGTAGGATGTTAAAATAGAACCAAGTAACACTAGGACCAAGATCCAATTTCACACTAACATTGAAATATGAAATCACCTAGAGGAGTGATCATATTTGACTAACTCTTGTGAAAGAGAGTCAAATGATACTTCTAGGGTTTTTATTTCTTCACTGCTATGGAAGTAAATATACTATGGAGATAATGTTGGGAGAATACAAAACTATGATCAAAGTATTAAGGAAAATGTTGAAGCTACTATAAAAAACTGATAAAAATATAGAATTAGAGTAACAAACACAAAATTAGGATGAGAATCTGATTATGCACTTGTAACTGAAATCTGATGCTGATCTGGTAAGACCAAGGCACCTACAATGCCTTGGTCTTTTGAGGTTGAGTTATTGTCAAAGGGTTTGGATCTTGAGACTATTTGAGTGTGACCCCTAAAAATTGATGCAAAATTTTGAGGAACAGGGCATCCCCAATGCCTTGGTCCTGGGAAAAGGGCACCCCCATCACCCTGGTCCCTAAAACCTAGGTTTAGATTCTGGGACTAAGCCTGTACCAACATCCTAATGCTTTTCAAGGTCTTCTAGCTCTATTTAGTACCTGTAGTTGCACCTACAAGATAGAAAATGGTGTGGTGGTGGCTAAATAGGGGTTTTCCTTGGGCATCCCCCTCTTTTGGTAATTTTCACCTCCACAAATAACCAGTATTGTAATTAGAAAAGTGTGTGCTCTTTAATCTTAAGTGTTTGACTAAGATTGATACGAGCTAAAAGGTCTAAAATGAAAACTAGAGTTCTACTCAAATGTGTTAGAGTAAACCCTAAATGATTGTATTGAAAATGCTTTAGATCACAATTAGGACACAAATATAAATCAATGATGTAAATATAAAAATGAATATGAGATAGATCTAAATCTTAATGGAGAAACACAAGAACAACAAAATCATACCCAAACCTTTAGGAAGAGGTGAAAGCCAATCATCAGTCAGTGATTCTCTTATCATCCTCTAATGTCTCTTGAAGCTTCCATGGTTGAAAAGATGTTGATGAAGACTTCATAATTGATGAATTTGTAGATTTAAGACTTCACCTAAAAGTAACACTTTCACTTCATAAGGATCTCCAACTTGAATGCTAGATTAGATTTTCAAATGATGAAAAGACTTTCCTTATTAATGAAACTCTAAATTTGAATTTGATAAAAAGTTGACCTAGATTTGATATATTTTCACATTGAGTGGGATTTGAATGAGATAGGACCGCCAAATAATCATCTTGAAATTTGGGGAAAATAGTGCAAGAACAAGTAGCTCCCATTGACTTGGTCCTATCATCATTTTTCTGAATTCTAGGGATGCAAGATAAGGGGGTTCTACTTCAAATTCCATCTTAGTGGATCAAACCATAATTCATAGATATGCAAAATATGTTTTGAGAGTTGAAATTGAGGTAGGATGAAGATTAAATCAAGATGAAATAATAAAAGGGGCACACCTAAGATCAAGGGCCCAATTCATAGAATGTGAACTAATTAGAAAGGACTTAGATTTAATTAAATTACTAATTAAATGCCTAAGTCCTATAATGTATAGTATAATGGGATATACTAAGGTGAGTGCTAACTAAGCATGGAATTGGGAAACCTAATTAAGGGTGTAGAATTTATGACACTACACATAGTGATGTTTGGTAGGACCATTTCCACAACCATTTTTTAATAGGGCTAGATGTGTCTTGGAATTTATTGATGACCTTCTAGATATAGATCGGTTTACTTTCTAAAAAAAAAAAATGAGGTCTTATAGAAATTTATAGATTTCAAAACTTTTGTAGAGAAACAATTTGGGAAGTTCATCAAGATTGTACGTACAAATAATGGGGGTGAATATGTTAACAATTAATTTGAACAATTTTGTTCTTTAGATGGCATCAACATGCAACACACAATTCCATGCAATCTTCAACGAAATAGTGTTACAAAACACGAGAATAGTTCCTTGAAGGAGATGGCCAATTGTATGATTCACTCCAAGTATTTGACACCTTATTACTAGGCATAGGCCATCAATTGTGTTTTCTACATCTATATTAAAGTTTCTCACAAATTTATGGAGGAGGTAACTCCTTTTAAAGACTAGGTTAGTTGAAAACCCACAGTTAAACACTTTAGAGTGTTTGGTTCTCTTGCATGGGCCCATATTCTAGCAGAAAAATGTAAGGCTATAGATTTCTAAAGAAAGCCTTGCATATTTTTTTTCTATCCAAAAAATGTCAAAGGGTATAGATTTCTCCCTCCCACCACTCATGAGTTGTTCATTTTGAGGAGAGGTCTTCTCATGCTACTTATCCATACACCGTCACATTGGAGACATTGCATCATGATGACAGTTCTTTAGAGGATCTTAATCCTCCTAATATTGATGAGGAGTGTTCTTCCTCTACTTCAAATGGTGATGGTAATGATGAGGATTCACATTCCTCTCATAGTCATCATTCAAAGGTTGATGATTCTCCCTCAAACTATCCATTTTTAGTTCCTCTTTGGGTTTGACAAACATTTGAGTCAGGAAGTGATTGGCTTAGTGATACATCAAATACTATAAGAAGAAGGTCATAGTTTTAGAAAACTCCACTTATCTTCATTACTTTATCTTCTTATCTATAGTCCTTTAGAGATGCTTTAGGCATTCCCAAGTGGGATGTTACAATGTACGAAGAGTTCAATTCCTTGGGAAGCAATCACACATGGGATTTAGTACCTCTTCCTAAGGGAAGATAACTTGTTTGATATAAGTGGATCTATTGAACAAAATTTTTCTAAGATGGATGGATTGATAAGTATAAGGCTCACTTAGTAGAAAAATGATTCTTCCAAATTTTAGGGATTGACTACTTTAAAACTTTTGCACCAGTTGCTAAGATGAATTCTATTTGACTTTATTTTCTATAGCTATAACCCAATGTTGGGAAGTTCATCATATGGATGTGAAGAGTGCCTTTACTCATGATGACATTTGGGAGGAAATATACATAGAGAAACCACAAAGGTTTATTCTAAAGCTTCACCTATGTGTTAACTTTGAAACTCTCTCCATGGCCTCAAAAAGAATCCTCGAGCTTAGTATGCCAAGATGGACTCATTCCTTTTGAATATTGGTTTCACTAGATGCCATTCTGATCCAAACATATACATTTTACAAAAAAGATGACACTCACATTTCAGTTTCTCTATGTTGATAACTTGTTGATCACATGAAGTCCCTCATCCACCATCAAGGCAGTGAAAACTACTCTGCATGATAGATTTATGACGTCAAACTTGGGTCTTTTGCACTAATTCTTAGGGATTGAGATTACTCAGTCATATTCAAATATCTTTCTTGGATAACACAAGTATGCACTTGACATGCTCTCTAGATTTTGTATGGCTGATTGTAAGCCTACATCGACTCCATTTTTGTTAGGGGTCAAAATTGAGACTAAATTCTCTTCACCCTTGGTTGATGACATCGACAACTTGTTGCAAGTCATCTATTTGACTCATACAAGACCTAACACTTCATATGTTGTGGTCATGTTCTATTAATTCATGCAAGAGTTACATGAGTTGCATTGGAAAGTAGCTAAGTGGATCCTCCACTACATTCAAAGTACTAACAATTATGGAATTTCATATGTAGTAGGCATGGATATTGACTTGGTGGGATATATAGGCTAAGATTGGGTAGGTGATTCTCAGGTTCACAAGTTTACTTTAGACTATTTCTTCTCACTTGGTTTTGGTTCAGCTTGTTGGTCAAGCAAGAAGTAGACTGTATTCGCTCTTTCATTGAGAGAGGATGAGTATTGAGGGGGGATTAATGCCACCATTGAGGCTATTTGGCTTTAGAATATTCTCACTAAGTTTGGTATTATAATTATAAAACCCACAATCATCTTTTGTGATAATTAGAGTGCTATACAAATATCAAGAAATTGAGTTTCTCACCAGAGGATGAAACACATTGAGATACATATGCATTATATTTGGGAGCTGATTTAGGAATGCATCATTGATCTTAAGTATTGTTATACATTGGAACATATTGTGGGCATCTTCACCAAACCCTTCATCAAAATAAAGTTCCTTCATTTCTAATATTTTCTTGGGATGCAATAGGTTTCTACTTTAGGAGGGACATCTTAGTCCTTCATTCTCTCTCTACTCTAGGAGGGGATCATCTCTCTCTCTCTCTCTCTCTCTCTCTCTCTCTATATATATATATATATATATATATATATATATATATATATATAGGGGGGGGGGGGGCTATTCTTCTTATGGAGACCTTCTTTTGGAGAAGATCTCTATGTACACATGTACCCAACATGGCCTCATTTGTCGAGATCCATCTATTCATCCATCTAAGCTACGCTTAAGGGGGGTATTAGTGTAGGTTTTTATTTTTCCTTATATTAGGGGATATTTATTTTTCCTAGACATGTTATTTAAGATTTCTTAGGTTATTAGGAGTAGTTGATATGAGGACACATGGTGAAATACTTCAGGTACATGTGTAACTCTCTCCCTCACATGGGTAGTTGAGTTACACATCTTCTTTTGGCTTGTTGTGTCATGCCACATAACCACTATTTTATCATTTCCTAAGTGGGTTATGGGGTAGTTGTGTTTCTCACCCTCTTTTGGCCTTATGTGCCACCTTTCATAACTCCTTTCTTGTCTTCTTGTAAGGAGGTTGTGCCACATGTTTTGGCATTTTACCATGAAGCTAAAACTTGACACTTGTTATGGGCAGTAGGAATTAATGAACCTCTTAGATGTTTGATTACTTGATGAATATTCTAGACAAGTGGACTTGAGATCTACGTTGAGGACTCCACCAAATTTTCAACGCCTACTTGATTAAAAAAGAAAGAGTCTGAATGTGTAAGATATGGCCTCATAAGTGCAAAAGGAAGATCTAACTTCATAGAAATGGTTCAAAACATTAGAGTGTTATCTATAAAAAATACTATCACCACTAGATTGGCATCATAGCCATCTTTCTAATAATATCTCATTTACAAATAATGAAGTTCATACACCAAAGTTATACTTGATTTATTGAAACTGCTCCAAAAAGGTTTGCAAAAGCAACTCAGGGCTAAAAAACCCAGCCCTTGGTTGCATGGGGGCCCACTGGGTGTTGATGTTAGTAGGGAAATATTTCCCAAAAAATAATATTCTTCCCTTGAATAGATTTTACAAGAATATGCATTTAAAAGGGATATTATGCTCTTTTAAATAAAAATAGTATAAAAAGAAGAGGCAAAAATATCCCAAGCGAATATTCTCTTGAGATGACATGTGCATGTGGGGTACTTATGGGTATGAATTGTACCTTGCATGTATTGTAGGTCATGGGTATGACAAACCTACCTTAATTGGATTTTCTTTTTTAAATTGCAATCAAAAAAACTTTTGAAAATATAAAATTTTTTTGCACAATATATTTTTTTGAAAAAAAATCTGACATAGGTGCAAGTACGAATCCATAGTTGCATGGAAAAACATGCCCTTCAAAAATCACCAAAGTTTTTTCTAATCTCAAATTTCAACATTTGGATAAGTGATCTTGAGGTTTTGGGTGTTTTGAGCATTGATGGTCACATCCATTTCCTTCCAAATTGCCCAAATTTTTTTGTTTAGCCTTGTATTTTGCCTCAATTTGTGCCCTTAGTCGGTACTCATTTTTTGATGAAATAACAACCAATCCAGAGGTTTTGGATGTTTCAAACATGATAGAAACTTTCATTTAAGCCCAAAGTGAACATAAAAATCACTCAAGCCTAGATCACTCGAGAATATGGATAAGAACTTAGCAAATCTGCTCTAATACTATGTAGAAGTTTATGATTGAACTCCATAATCCAATAATCATCTACAAGAAAAACACCTATCACACAAAAGAGATCAAACAAGAATAATTTTCCCAAGATAATTTGAAATTTTGTATTGATTGACACAAAAAGATATGCTATGATGAATGAATGAATCCTTTTGAAAGGATGAATGAAACACTAGATGCAAAACCCTAGTGCAAGATCTCAAAGTAGCTAGTGCCAAGTGTCACTGAATGAGTCAAATTAAGCTATTATTTATTGGAATCACCGCTGCCGTTACACCAAAAGCTCGAATTATCAGTGAACAGGAGACCGACCAGAGACAAGGATCCACGAGAGGCAGGAGGAATCCATGTCACAAACTCACAGGAGGTGCTGACCACCAAGTCAACAATCCCCCCTCAACACCGATAGAGGGTTCCGCACCGACAGAATGAAGGGGACCTCTTGGGATTCAAACCCATAACCCAACGCTCTGATACCATTTGTTGGAATCATTATTGCCATTACACCAAAAGATCAAGCTATCAGTGAACAGGAGAGCAGCCAGAGACAAGGATCCATGTGAGGTGAGAGGAAGCCATGTCACGAACCCGCAAGAGGTGCTAACCACCAAGTCAACATTATTACCCTATTTTAATTAAAGGAAAAAGGACCTAAGTTTAGCTTAAGTGAATAAAATAAATAAAAGACTTGATTAAATAAATTATTAGAGATATAATGTCCTAATTACTCCAACACATTATGATTTCAAACTTGGGGCCAAAATGCATGGACATGGGTGCTAGGTGCCCTTGTATAGGAGGACAGGGGCGTTAGGTACCCTATTCCTCACATTTTAGGCTAAAAAAAGGTCTCTAAGTAAGGGATCACACTTACCCTCTTGAAATGATCTTGAAACTGAGAACAATTAGGAATAAATTGGAATCATGAGGCATAACCACTAAAGTGGGCCCAAAATTAGTGTGAAATTGTAAAAGGATACAAATTATGATAGTATAGAAATGAACATCAACCAAATTATCCTCTACTACACAAAAGAAAGTCAACCAAGGGTGATCCCATAATACTGGATTACACTTTTTTGCTAAACATGACATTGAAATCAACATTTTGCATCAAATCTTTACTTTCTAAAACCTATAGCAGCTAAACCATTAAGAATTTGAAGATGAAGTAAACTACTAATTTCTGAGATTTTTCATATAGATTCTAAATATATATTTTTAAGAATAATTAGAAATTAATTGTCCATGTTGTTATGTAACTTTTAATTACTCAATATTTACAATAATCAACATTTTTTCAGAAGTTGCATTTATTTGGTAATGCATAAAATCTTTTATAGCAAGAAGGATTTTCTAATTTTTGAAATATAGAATTGTCACACCAATATCTAGTGAATGGATTTTTTTGTTTTTTTGTTGTTCAATATATATTTTTTAGTTAATTTTTTAAGACAGAGTAATTGTAATTTGGACAGAGGTGTCTGTAATGCATAACTTTTTTTGTATGCATTTGAATTAACTTCTTCTTTTTGTGTTGAAATGGGGATATCAATACTTAGGGAAAATATATTTTTCACAATTTTTTCTCTATTTTTCAATTTTTCCACATGTGTGAAACACAATCCTTAATGTTCGATGAAAATACTACATTCATAAGAGATAAAACATAAATATATTAAAAACTATACTATTTGGAAGGCTTATAATAAGGACTAAATACTTAAAAAAACAAAACTTCTAAATGAATTCATTTGATCCCCCAAAATCTAATGTAAAAGTGATTTTTATCAGCATTTTGATAGGTGTGAAGGAGACTCCATTGCAGGTATGATTTAGAAGTAGAGAGGTTCTATCCAAGAAATTTTGATCTAAGAACCTTTGATCTAACTCTGCTCAATTAATTATTTCAAATGAGACCTCTTAAAGCTTAAATTAATATTTTTTTTTAAAATGTATGATTTCAACAAAAATGAAGATGTAACAAAAAGTGTAACCTAGTATTGTGGGGATCACCCCCAAATGTAGATACACCAAGTGCATCTACAAGAAAAGTCAAGCGCCCCTTATCTAAAGGATGCAAATAAAAAAGGTGTTTCTCATGCAATGGATCATCCTTGAGAGATAATCTAGCTTAAGATGATAAAAGGGCAAAAGCATGGACTTGTGTCATACTTTGGGCCAACTGAGGGTTGTCTAACCGAACTACCTCGGGTCACGTGGCACCATGTGGTGTCGAAATGGAGCTGGAAGTTCAGTCAGATTGAGTTCAGTCGGACTCCCTTAGTTAAAATGCTTCCATTAAAAAAAATTATTTTTTTTATTGTTAAAACTAAGGTTAGTCCGGCCGAACTAGCCTATGTGTCATGTGATGTGGCACAAAAAAGGTAAAAAACTCTATATTTATGAAACTTCTCACTTCTACTCAATTTTTTTTCAAGCAGAATATTATATTACAAAAATCAAAAAATACCCTTTTGTAGATCTTGAAGTCGTGAATCTAGACATATAATTTTTTTAGTATTTTGATTAATTTTAATATTTTTTATTAATGAAACATTGCGAGTAGATTTTTAAAGTTAAAAAAGAGGCTGATTAGAAATTTAAAAAAAAAATTAAATGCTATTAGAATTTTTATTTTTTTTCACTAGATGAGAGAATCTCCTTGAAAAGGTTTTTGTTTTTTGTTTTTGGGTGGGGGGTTAATGATAAATCTAGTAGTCAAAAGGTGATGCCGAATGAAAACTATCAAATTTAGCTATTTTAGACTTCAAAATATTATAACGAGAAAAATATAAATCAAAAATATTTTTTATTTTTGTAACACTACATATATATGTTCTCTATTTGAAAAAAAAATCAGAAAAAATAAAGTCTTTTTTCTTTTTTTTTTGGTGACACCAACTAGAACCCCTAATTTTCAACATTTTTCAGCAATGAAAAATCTATCTTTGAATCTATTAAAAAATATCAATTTTTTTTCAAAAAAAATTAAAAAATAACAAACCTAAATTTCATTAATATTTCTACATTTGATCAATTTACATCATTTCAAAATTCAATTTAGAAATGTCACTTTTATGCGATCGAAGTTAAATAGTTTTAGTTGTGTTGATTGGTTCCTTTATAAAAGTGTGACATAGGTTTGTGCTTTGCCCAAAATACCTTCTACCTCCATTTCCTCCAACTTCCAATAAATTTATTGAGTCAAACAAGAGTTGGTGTTAGCTCTAAGGAAGGTGAGGGTGAAGATGGAAAAGCCTTAAAAGGATTCATGAGGAAAGAATCAATGACACTACATTATTTTTTTCCCTTTGGACTCAAAGTAATCAAGATCAATATTAATGTTGATCCTCTATATTCCTTGAACTAAAAAATAAGCTAAATAACTTGCTATATTTCCCTTGTAATGTAATATTTGTGAGATTCTCTACATTTATTTGCTGACCTTGGTATGTGCAGGATCATGGTGTGCCAAAACAGGCCCTCAAGTGGCAATGAAATTTCAGAAAATCAGAGTTATGCAACTTGACATGAAAATTTGAATAAGTTATGAACATTATTTTAAATAAGAAGAGAATCTATAGAAAATTAAATGTAGTTTCTAAGCTACTAGTTGTTTTTTGGAAAAAAAAATCTTATTTGATGAAAATTTCAAATTTCAATGCAGTGGTACTAAAATTTCAGGAAAAAGATAAGAAGTAGGAATATGTCTAAGCATTTAATCACAATCAAATCATCATATATTTTTATAATATTTATAATATAAGTATTAGACTCATGTTTCGATGTGACACATATTTTTTTATAATTTTTTATAAAGTAAATAATTATTTATGATTTTTTTACTACAGCTTTTCAGAAATTCAGAAACTCCTATGTCTAACCACCTTAACTTGGTCAAAACCTTATGAAATTCAATTTTATTTTTTTTCCTATAGTAGATGAAGCATAGGATGTGGCGCATATTTCAGATTCAAAAAATGTTATACCGTTTGAAAGTTATGAGTGTTTTTCAATCAGTCTATCAATCAGGACTTTTGTTAGAATTCAATTAGAAAATAAATAATAATTATTTATTAAAGTCAAAATAAGACAAGCCTTATATTGTTGGAAAGTTGAGAACGTCCTTAAAAAACCCTTTTTCATTTTATCAATTTTGGTTATAAAAAAAGTCGTCAACCACCAGTGTAAAGTGTGGAAAATCAAGGAATACTAAAAAACATATTTTTTCAGTTCACTTTCTAGGCTTGTCACTTCCAAGCCAAATCCCAAAGCATTCCCGAGCCAAAAATGGAGGGAAAAAATTATGTGTTTTAAAATCGGATATCCGTTTTGAAAAAATAAAGAAACATATTTTAGTAAATTGGGCATAACTTTTGCATTTCATATTGAAATTTTGATTTTTTACAGGCGTTGGAAAGGTAATTTAGAGCTCTACAATATGGAGTAGGTATTTTTTTAATATTTTATTTTAAAAAAATTATAATTTATTTAAATTCATCCTTGATTTTTAAAACATCAAAAGTTCACAACTTTTTCATATGAATTTCATATTTCATGAATTTTTGTAACAATCATCTCAAAATAATTGAAACACTAAATAAGTAATTAATAATAGAAAATTTAATAATTTTATTGAGTTCAATAAATTTTGATAAAACATGTTATCTCTCTTTGTTCCTTTCTCTACCTCTCTCTCCTAAACCTATCACTCCACCTGTTTGTTTCTTCCTCCCTCTCTTTTGTCCATATTTATACATCTCTTTCTAAACCTATATCTCTAACTCTCATTGAATACCTCATTCATTCTTTCAAGATATACACTTATATGTCTACCTCTTCATCACTTCCTCCTCTATCTCACTCTCTCTTCCCTAAGATCTAGACTAGTCTCTCTGCATTTCGTTCGTTCCCATCTCTAGCTACAAATTTCAGAGGGGACAAGGAGAGGGGGAGAGAGGTGATAAGGAGAGGGTAATTGGAGGGAAGAGAGAGTGTGAAAGAGAGAGCTATAGGTAATTATGTGGTAGGTGAAGAGAGAGAGAGTGTGTGGGGGTGATTGGGGTGAAGAGAGAATGAGAGGGAGAATTTGGGATTATTAAGGGGTAGGAGGAGAGGGGGAGAGGAAAAAGTATAAATAAAGAGAGAAGAGAGATAGGGAGATAGGTGAACAGAGAGATAGAGAGTAATTAGGGGGTGGGGAGAGGGGGAGAGGAAAGTATCTATAAATTAATAGGAGAGAGGTGAGAGAGAGGGTAATTGAGGGGAATAAATAATGTGAGAGAGTTGGGTGTAATTAGTGGATAAGAAGAGAGGGAGAGGGGTTAAGTATCAACAATAGGAGAGAGGGAGAGATGTGAAGAGAGGTGAAGAGAGTGATATAGAGAGGATAATTAGGGGGAGGGTGAGGGGGAGAGGGAAGTATTAACAAAGAGATAGAGAGAGAGGGTAATTAGGGGGCTCTCTCCCCATCTCCTCCCCCTCTTCCTTTGTTGATACTCCCTCATTCTCTCTCTCCCCCTTTTTGATACTTCCCTCTCCCCCCTCTCCCCTCCCCTTAATCACCTTCTCTCTAGACCTCTCTTTGAACCTCTCTCCTCATCTCTCCCTCTCTCCCTTTGTTGATAATTTCCCATCCCCCCTCTCCTCCTACCCTCTAATTACCCCCAACTATGTATAATTCTCTCTTCCCCAATTACCATCTATCTCTCACACCTATCTCTCCCTCTAACTTTATCCCAACTCTCTCTCATTCTCTCTTCACCCCAATTACCCTCTCTCTCACAACACTCACCCCCTTGAGATCTTTGTTGATACTTCACTCTTCCATTCTCCCCCTCTCGCCTCCCCCTTAATTAACCCCCCATCTCTCTCTCTCTTGATACTTCCCTCACCCCCTCTCCCCCTCCCCATAATTACCTCTCATATGGTATCCTAAGGGATCATATCATATCCTAACAGGTCATATGGTGTCATTACAAGTCATATGGGATCCTATGGGGCCACACATGTGTTTCAACACCATATGACCCATTAGGACATCATATTGTCCTAAGGGGTCATATGGTGTACTAAGGTTTCATATTGTGTCCTAAGGGGTCATATGGTGTTGTTAGGGGTCATATGGGATCGTAAGAGGCTACACATGTGTTAGAACACCATATGAACCCTTAGGGCACCATATGGATATCATATGGTCCTAAGAGATCATATTATGTTGTGAGGGGTCATATGGTGTCCTAAGGGGTCATATGGTGTGGTTAGGGGTCATATGGGGTCTTGAGGGGCTACACATGTGTTAGAAGACCATATGACCCCTTAGGACACCATATGAACCCTTAGGACACCATATGACCCCTTTAGACACCATATGACCCATTAGGACATCATATTGTCGTAAGGGTTCATATGATGTCATAAGGGGTCATGTTGTGTAGTAGGATGTTATAAGGGGTCATATGATGTCCTGAGGGGTCATATGGTGTCTTAAGGGGTCATATGGTGTTGTTAGGGGTCATATAGGGTCCTAAGGGGGCACACATGTTTTAGAACACCATATGACCCCTTAGGATGTCTCCTCTCTCTCTCTCTCTCACATTTTGTCTCCCACACAATAACCTCTCTCTCTCTCTCTCTCTCTCTCTCTCTCTCTCTCTCTCTCTCTCTCTCTCTCTCTCTCTCTCTCTCTCTCTCTCTCTCTCTCACATTTTGTCTCCCACACAATAACCCTCTTTTTCTCTAACCTCTCTTTGCCTCTCCCTTTTTTGATACTTGCCCCTCTATGCTCTCCTCCTACACCCTAATTATTCCCATCTCTCTCTCTCTCTCTCCAAATAACCCTCTCTTTCTCTAACCTCTCTTTCCCTCTCCCTTTGTTGATACTTCCCTCTTCCCCCTACCCCCTCTTTCTCTTTGTCTCTTCCTATCTCTCTCTCCACTTCTCTTCCCATCTCTCCCTCTCATAGTCTCTATCACTCTCCCATATCTCCCCCCCCCCCCTCTTCCTCCTTAGAAATAAAATTCATAGGGAAAAGATACTCCACACACCTCATCAAGAACTAAGATCCAAATATATCTAACACAAAACATATAAATTAGGAATATGATCAAGATCCATTACCAATAGGGAGAGAGATCTCTACATAGATTAAAATAGAGATAGACAGGGAGATACAAATAAAGAGAGAGGAGAGGGATAAATAGAGGTAGAAGAGATACATATATAGAGAGGGAGAGATAGAGATTTATAAAGATAAAGATTCAAATAAGGATATATATAAGGGTCAAGAGTGATGAAGAGATAAAGAGAGGGAGAGATAGAAGGAGAAATAGAGAGAGATAGACATACTTAGAGAAGAGATAGATACATAAATAGAGATATAGATATTAAGGACTATGAAGATAGAGTGAGAAAAATTGAAGGATAAGGATGGGTAGAAAGAGGTAAACATATATAGAGATTGAAAAGGAGGGAGGAAGATAGAGATGAAAATGAAGATAAAGGGAGAGGGGGATGAATAGATATAGAGAAAGTGAGAGGCAAAGAAAAAGATAAATATATAAAGAGGTAGAGAGGGGTAAAGAGAGTGAGATAAAAAAGGAATAGATAGAGAGATATAAAGGAAGAGGACTATTGATAGATAGAGAGATGTAGATAGTGAAAGAGAGTGATAAAAATAGAAATAGACATTATAGATAGGGATAGATAGAGAGGGAGAGAGAAAGAGGGAGATGTAGAGATATATATAGGGGCTATAGAGAATGATGGAGGGGGGGAGCCAGAGATATATAAAGAGGGAGTAAATAAAAAGATAAAGGTAGAGAAATGGAAATATACTTTAAAGAGACGGCGATAGAGGAAGAGAGGGAGAGGTAGATTAAACACGTATAGAGGAAGATATATAAAGATAGAGGGATTTATAGAAAGAGAGATTGATAGTGAAAGAGATGGAGATGTGAAGATGGAGATAGAGATGGATATGGATAGAAAGTGATAAAGTGTAAGACAAATGGATGGAGAGATGGAGTGAATAAGTGAGATTCAGAGATCTAATGAGATATAAATATATATGAAGATAGATCTATAGGGAAATAGAGATAGAGGGGACAAGACAGAGAGAGAAAGGAGGTGATAGAGACAAGTAATAAATATGTATATGCAGGATAAGATATATGAGGGAGATAAATATAGAGAAGAGATATTAGTAGAGAGATATAGAAATAAGGAGTGACAAGGATGGAGTGGGAGAGGGAGAGATAGGAATAGAAAGAGGGAGATATATGTAGAGATGGATGTAACTTGGGAATTTATTTATCTAGATGGGATGATAAAAGAAGTGAGATAAGTAGAGAAAGAAGAGATCATAGAAGTATAGATCAACAAGTGATAGATAAAGGAGGTGATAGGAAGAAAAAAAGGAGACTTCGTATGCAAAATTTGTGAGTATTTAAAGTTTTAAAAATGAAGGATTAACTTCAAATGATTATAATTAATTTTTGGTATATAATATAATAAAATTACCTTATTCATTTGATAGGTCTCTGAATTACCTTTCCAACACCTATAAAATATTGAAATTTCGATTAGAAACGCAAACGTTATGCCCATTTTACTAAAGTATACTTTTTATGTTGAGTAAAATGGATATCCGATTTGGTTTCTAGAATGAATATCCAATTTAAATGAATATCTAATTTGAAAAAACATGACATCACAATAGTGACATCACAAATCAGATATCCGTTAATATCGGATATTCATTATTAACGAATATCCGATTTGGTTTGGTATTACCAAACCAAATTCAAATTTTGGTCGACCCAACCAAAAAGTCAAAGCGAATTTTGGCATGTTTGGAAAAGTTTAAAACACGTTTTTTTCCCCATTGCCACTTTTTGGACCCCCATGATCCTGCACATACCCACCTTATATACCTCTAAATGAACCATTATCTTTAAATCAATTTAATTATATGTTATTTGGAATGACTTATTTTAACTCCAAAATTGTATAATTTAATTGTGCTAAAACAAATGAACTTGCACATTCCATTATTGGAAATAGCATTCACATTTATAATGTGCATGCTCTTAAAATAACAATGCGAACATGGAGCTAATAGAAGTAAAATTATCCTCATATTAACACTAAACCAAACTCATTTAGAACGAAAGTTGATCGAAGAATACTTTTGAGGTTGGGTAGAAGTAGGATGAATAAGAAATCTTGGTGAAGAAGTAAGAAACTGTAATACCCTAGTCATCTAAACCATGGGCCCCTAATCTTGACAACATCACCAAGGTCCTAACCAAAGGCAATTAAATTAATCTTGAGCACATTATTATTTCTTTAATTATCAAAAATCACATGGCAAATCAACTACTCAATATTAATTAAATATTTATTTAATTAATCAAATCATTTCCAAGAATATCATTTTGATCAATTATCCCATTTTAATTTATTGAATATCCTTGCATATTTAATTAATTAATAAATTTTCCATTCAATCATGCAAAAAGGATTAATTTATTACAAAGAGTTGAATTGAAAATAAAACAAAAAATGAATTGAATTGAGAGAGAAATCAAACTTGAGATATTATTTCTTTTTCTAAATTTAGAACTTGAAATCAGAAAAGAAATTTAATTGAATTGTTGAATTATTCTCTAAAATTGGAACTTAAAGCTTTTCAAAAACAGAAAAAGAAGTTTAGTTGTATTAAAAAGACCTTTTTCTTGAATAAATTAAAGAATTATCTATTTTTATCAGATATGCATGGAATTAATTTATTATTATTTTCCAATGCAATTTGGACTTCTAATTTGAATGCATTTCAATTAAACTATAATTGGAATCTATCTCAAGGTTAACTGAACATGATTTCTCAATTATTTCAATTAATCTTAAATTGAGTTTTTTCTCTTGTGATTCTCTATAAATTCAGTCTTTAGCTCTCATTCCAATTCACCCTAGAGATTTTTGAGAACATGCTTGGAGATTATTATCATACTAATTTCGCTCTGGAGTCATTGAAAATTATTGTGCTTTTTTAGATTATTTGCATCCATTCTACATTCATTATTGCTTGCATCCATTGTTGCATGAATTGGTTATTATTGCTTGAATTATTCATCCATCTTGCATCCATATAGCTTAATATCATATAGATTAAATCCTTCATCTTGATGTAGTCTAGTCACTGGTATTGCTTATAAAAAATCTAAGAGCAATCTTATACTCGCATCTTTTAGAAGGCAATTAGTCATTTTGCTATGGTTTATTTCTTATTGATTATTGATTACTAACCATGCATATAATGACTTAATTGAAGTGTTGTGCTTGCAGCTACAGGTTCACTTTTTCACACACACATCTTTGGCGCCCACCGTGGGGCCCGAAGACTACATTTTTTCAGCCTCCAAGGTTGACTACTTTATTTTTTGTTATTTTCCAGGTTTTAGATTTTTCGGTTTTTTGTCCGTACATCTCGTACGACAATTTTTACAGACTGAAACAACAAACTGCAGGTGTCGCACGAATTGCAAATATCCTATCGTATGAGAAGATCCTCTGTCATACGAGCAGATACTCTATCGTACGAGCATAAATTCTCTGTTGTACGAGCCGACATCATTAGCAATCTTATTTCGTATAATACTGAATCCTGTCTCGTACAAGTCAAGTTCCTGTCATACGATTCTGTATTTTCTGGTAAAAGAGGCAAGTTTCATTTTTTTTTTCATTTCTGATTGATTATTTTGACGACTGACCTTGACTGTTTATCTGTCTATCTTAGAGTTTTCTTACAACCTAACTAGTTTTTGCAGAACACTTGTCGAAGAATATGCTTGTCGCACAAAGACAATATGACTACTGATTCGTTGTCTTTGTAGGTTGCCTAAAGGAGAATCGACTAAACATTGTGTATTCTTTAAATTCAGTTTTAGGAACCTAACTTGCTATCTGGTTAAAGAACAAATCTGTCTTTTGTGCTTTTAGAAGATTCTGAGAGGTAGGAGAGTATGCTCTTGTCTTTTTCTAGACAATCAGAAATCCAGACCCTTGAAGCTTTTTCTTTGTTTGATATTTGTACATATTTAGCAGGCCTGCCCTCCCGAGGGGTTGAAAAACTCTTAAAGTCGTTACAGCCGGTGTGAGGGGAATGACCTAAGTGGGAATGGCTAGACGCCAAGTACTCCAACCCACTATAAAATAAACGTGATTTGATGAAAATCAAGTCAACGACAGTGCTCGGGAATAGTTCTCCTCCGTACCTTTGGGTATATTAAACCTTGGTTTTCAAGGCTGGGAGACCTCTTAATTGAGTTTATACCTCGACGTGCTGAATGGATCCCTGACTAAATCCAATTTAAAATTATAAGCTACCCGGTTCATCTTCGAAAGGGGGATAATCTTTGTGCAAGAGAGATAGTAACTCTCCCAAGATACTTGTCATTTCATGCCCCCATTAGCATTTGGAGTCAGATAATATGACGTTGAGAATCCATTGCGTGAGACTCGGTGGCCGTATTCTGATTAGCTATTGAGTGTGTACCTAAGTCTACAAGCAAAGGTTTTCTTTCCTCACCAAATTCCTTAGGGTTTGCATGTTGTGATTGGAGTCACTATACATACTACTTTTTTTCTGTGTTTTCATCCCTGAAACAAAAACTGAAATACCAAAAATCAATGAAGACCAAAAACAACTCAATGAGTCAAAATTATGTCCGTGTCAGAAACTAGCCCATTTTAAGTCAAAACTCTGTTTGTGTCAAAAACTAGTCCATCATAAGTCAAAACTCTGTCCGTGTCAGAAACTAGTCCATCCTAAGTCAAAACTCTATCCGTGTCAGAAACTAGTCCATCTTAAGTCAAAACTCTGTCCGTGTCAGAAACTAGTCCATTTTAAGTCGAAACTCTATTCGAGTCAGAAACTAGTTTATCCTGGTCAAAAATCAGTCCATCTCAGAATTGGTCATACTCAGTTATCATACTCAGCAATCAGAAAAACTCAAAATTTCTAGGCTCTGTCTTGTGAACAATCATACGAGTCTGATAATTCATCGTCCTATATCACATCCTGTGTCGTACGAGTTTTCTGGTTTGTCATCCTAGACCAAATTTTGTGTTGTACGAGTCATTTTATTCTATCGTCTGGCTCTATATCTCGTGTCGTATGAAATAGAACTGCTCTCAGTATTTTGTCATCCTACACATGCCCATTTGTCATATGGTACGAGGCAACAACTCGTACGAAATAGAACTATTGTTGTCCTGTAGCTGCTAAATTGTCGTCCGGTCTAGAAAATCCTGTTGTACGAGTCTCTATTTTTGTCAGAACAGAATAGTCAAACTTGCCTAGAAATAGCTTACAGCAAACATAATACTGGTTATCATTTTCCTGAGAATAAACAGATCAAGACAGTGTACCTCTGCCATTTGTGTTACATGATTTGGTTGATCACCTTTCAGCTAGTTCAATCAACTACCTATCAAATTTTAGTCACTTAGATAACGTCTTATACAGGATAGATCATTCCTAAAACCAGACTAAATCTTACACTACGCTTAGAATCAACTTAGATAACATCTTAGACATGATAGATCGTTCCTAAAATCAGAAAAAATATCAGTTGTTTCTCCTAAACAATACTCTAAACAAAACAACTAGCTCTGAAATTGATCTTGACCTCTGCATCACAAACAACTCTAGGTCACACAAATCCATAAAGATGTCTATTCAAACCAGGAGTTCTCATAAGAAACAAGCCAAAGGCAAAGAAAAAACCTTCACCTATCAAGATAATCCATTCTACATGAAGGATCCACTCACTAACAATACCGTCGTCATCAGGCAGACCAATTTTGATGAACCAAAATCTCCCACTATACATGAGACAGAATACAATGATGGAAACAAAAATGACCGTAATATTCCATAAAATCATAATGACTCCTCATCATCAAGTGAGATTGATGAAGATATTGAACCTCCAGAGAAAGAAATCCTTGACTGTCAGAAAGACAAAGACTTTAGAAAAATGATGAAAACTATCATTACTCGAGAAAAGGAAGACTATTTCTTAGAACTAGCAAAACAAGGTGCCAAACTTCCTATTGGATATGATGTTCAGACACTTGTTACTAAAAGGGAAGACTCACCTATAATCATGGTACACTAATAGTTACTAGCTTTGCAGATGGAGCTCACATAGCTGAAGAATAAGGACAAATCCTCGAAACAATATTCTCTGGAAACAATATGTCCCTTTCCATTTGAAAAAAATCTACACATGCCTCCATTTCCTTCACGAGTAGAAATCCCAAAATTTGACAAATATTATGGTACCTCAAATCCTCAAGATCATGTTAGGGAATTTAGTGCTGCTTGTATGGAATTCATGCACAATCAAACGTACCTCATTCATCTTTTCCCAAGGAGTTTAGGGGGTCAAGCAATGGAATGGTTCTCAAGTCTACCCAAAGGAATAAAAACATTCGAAGAACTAATCCAACTATTTTTACAATAATACTCATACAACATTCGACATCATGTGATTATGATCGATCTTTGTAATACTCAACAGAAAATAGGGGAACCTCTTCTTACTTTTCTCCAACGCTGGAGGAGGATGTTCTCTAGGTACCCAAGACCTATTCCAGACTCTGAGAAAATCGATATATTTGTCAATAACTTGGTCCCCGAACTGAAATATAGCATACAAATGCAAGTACACCCATCATTTAACAAAATGGTAGATAATTCCATTCGAATGGAAGATGTGCTCATAAAGAAGGGGGATATCACACCTTGGAAAGAAACACAAACAGGATCTAGCTCCAAAGAGAAGAACAAGTCTTGGAAATTTGCTAAAGACAACAACAACAATGTTGTTAATGATGGGGTAGTAGACACTGTCAAAACCAACTCAAAATCCACAATATTCACACAAGCACTTAAGGCTACTGAGATTGCAGCAGAGAATCCACCAAAGAAAACAAAGGAATGGTTCAAAGAAAAGCCTTGGCTTTCCAAACCTAAGCGTGATTTTACTCCTCTTGAAGAATCATATGAATCCACTTTCAAAACTCTATTGGCAAACAACTTGATAACACTACCAGATAACTCCAGACCATATGATCCAGATGTCAAGCCAAGATGGTGGAGAGAAAATGAATACTGTGACTTCCATAGGAATAAGGGTCATAAAATAAACAATTGCATGAAGCTAAAACATGAGATTCAAGATCTCATAGACACTGGTAAAGTTATTGTTGGGAATCATCCAACCAATGCTGATCATAAAGCATTTAAAGACCCTTTTCTTGCTTATGAACAAGGTGATTCCTCAAAGACCAAAGGAGGTGCCAAGGTAAATTATACTTATGCCAGCCAGGACAACATTATCAACATGATTGATCCTTCACACTCTGAATATTGCAATGTGAGTATAGTTCAAGATAAACCAAATGAATCACGATATGCAAAAGCTCTAACCAGATCTCAAAAGAAAGTTACCCTCCAAGGGGCTAGTTCTTCCAACCTAGCTCAAGAAACATCGAATCCAACAGTCTTGCCAAACAAACAAAAGGAATCAACCTTGGATAAATTTAAAAGATTAACCCCATCATCATCCTTTGGATATAGCGTGGTTGAACAGTTAAAAAAGACAAATGCTCAAATTTCAATTTTTGAATTGCTACAGCTCTCATCTGCTCACAAGGAAATCCTAGACAAAGCATTGCTCAATACCAACGTTCCAAATGATTTAGACATTGATCAGTTTCAGTCTATGGTGGGTCATCTGACTTCACCTCACTATTTGACCTTCTCTGAAGAAGATGACAATTCATTAAATCATCCACATAACCAGTCGTTGCATATTGAAGCCATGATCCACAAACACAAAGTTAAACGTGTTTTGATAGATGGAGGCGCAGGGTTGAATATCTATACTTATCATCTTCTTACACAACTAGGATTCTCTGAAAATGTCATTGATCCAGGCAAGAAAATAACAATTAAAGCCTATGATGAAGAAGAGAGGACCTCCAAAGGTCTGGTATCATTACCAATCAGAGTGGGACTAGTAGAGAGAGATGTCCTTTTCTAGGTTCTTGATATTCCATTGTCATACAATATATTACTGGGGAGACCATGAATTCATGAAATGAAGGCAGTACCATCAACATATCACCAATGCTTAAAGTTTCCTTATAACGGAGCTGAAGTCAGTATTCCTACTGATAAAAATGTCATCTATAATGCATTGACAAAAGGTGCAGATACTTTTGTGCCTCATAATAGGGCAGTCTCTCCAAATGAAGATCCAGAAACATTGATGAAAGACTTAGAAAAGGGATTGAATATTACAGATACCGGCATGGATGGCCACAAGATAGAACTGGTACTATCATTAGTTTCTCTCCCTCCATCACCAAAACAATTGGGCAAGCCATCAGAGGCTATGAGGACACAAACTTCGGCTTTGAATACTATATATGATGGTCTCTTCATACAGTCTTTTACCTCCTTGGCAGATGAAATAGAAGAGGATGTTGTGCTTAACTGGCTCTTTAAGGAAGATAGTCCAAATGAGGAGGTACGACATTATGAGATTTCCTCAAACCAATATGGTCGGGGTTACAAAATGATTTAGCGCATGGGGTACTCAGGTACTGGTCCTTAGGGCAAACAAAAAGAAGGTATTACTGAACCAATTCAGCTACAAACCAAATCCACACATGATAAGGCTGGACTGGGATACAATCCGAAAAAGACATCAAACCAAAAACATGTTTCTAAGTCTAAAGGCTTGAAAAAGATATCGCCTTTAACATTACATGAAGCAGACACTAAACAAACAAAAGTAGTGTGTAGAAAAGAGAAAGAGGAATCAACAGTCAAGAAAGAAGAAATAATCAGTGCTCAAGCTTCAACAGTATCAGCTACGATAATACAAGAAGTTGAGGTTCCTGAGGATATAAGAGATGAAGTCGTAAGAATCAGAGAATTGTTTGCACCACTAAAATTTCCAGTCACATATACTGGCAGGCAACAAGTAGATGATTCAAAGACTGATTCAAACGAGTATGAATGGGGTCCTGACTATGTTTCAGACACATCCACTATAGAAACTCCAGAAGAGTCTAGTGGTGTCATAGATGATACTCAAGAGCTGATGCGCATAAAACTAGAGAGGGAAATATAAGAAATTAGACAAAAGAGGCAAGCAAATTATGAACAAGCATTGAAAGAAGGAACAATACCAGAAAGCTTCTCATCTATGTGTCCTTATCCTAAAATAGAACAAATTAGTTATAGCACTACACAAGAAGAGTTAGAAGCTATAGAACAAGAACCAGTCATCATTCCAGAAGAAGCTGAATGGAGTAGACGACAAAAAATCACAGAAACAATGAGATCATGTCAACAGGTGTGTCAGATACAAATGACAAATGAACCACACTATGAAGAAACTTGTAGCATTAAAGATGTTAGTATTGATACCATACATATGCTTACTAAATCACCTGAAAGAGACTTGGAAACTTCATCTGATGACTCTGATGGCAGTCCTGTTCATGATGATACCCACTCAGCCTCAAATTCTGAATCATCTAATACAAACAATGAAAATTTGTCTACTAATCTTATTGTTGTTAAACCACGATATGACGTCCAGTCCGGCGTAGTAAATGACGTTACAAGTATGTCTATTGGATTAGATTGATTAAATATTAACGTGAACTTTAATAATCATGATCTGACTCTTCCTAGTCTCGAGACACTTACGCAAGGTATCATTCTGGAACTTGACTTTTCGATCTGTAGTTGTGATAACAATACCATGAATGCTCTTGAACCTATCCAAAATTTATCCTTAGTACATCCCGAATTGATTGACTGTACTTTACAGAATCAACCCATGGATATACCTACTTTTGCTAATGACTATACATTATCCTATTATCTCAATGCAGTCGAACCTATGAACTCTTCCACCAGTGAATGGAGTGAAAATATGACTGAAGAGGATATCAAGTATCTTAGTCGCAAAAACAAGAAAAATAACAATAAAAGATCTGATGGCGAAAATCATATTGTGGCTGTGGCAGAATCTAAAAAAGAGAAAATAAAGGACGTACCTAAAGGTGAAAACCTCTTTGAGGCGCTTGAAGGTGAGATACTTGGTATACTACCTAGTCATTTCTAGGAGCGGTCTTCCATATTGATCAAGCCAACTCAGCCAGTGAATATCAAGAATCAAGAGACACCACAAATTATTCACGTAGCTCAATCACTATCAGCAGAGGAATTGAAGGATTTCACTCAGCTATTCTTAGAGAAGAAAATAAACTTTGCATGGACGTACTCTGATATGCCAGGCTTGGATCCTGATCTCATTATGCACCATCTCTCAATCACACTAGGAGTAAAACCAGTTAAACAAAAACTCCGTAAGATGCACGGGCATGTCGCACTATTGGTCAAAGCTGAACTAGAGAAACTACTCAAAGTTGGATTTATCAGAGCAATAGATTATGCTGAATGGATTTCCAACATAGTACCTATATCGAAGGCAGATAAATCTATCAGAGTTTGTACAGATTTTAGAGATCTCAACAAAGCATGTCCGAATGATGACTTTCCATTGCCAAATATTGATATGATAGTCGACATGACAGCTGGGTATGAGATGTACTCACTAATGGACAGATTTTCTGGCTACAATCAGATTAAAGTCGCTCCTAGAGATCAAGAAAAGATAACTTTCACCTGTGCATGGGGAACCTTTTGCTAGAACGTTATGCCATTTGGGTTAAAGAATGCAGGGGTGACCTATCAAAGACTATCTTTCATGACATGATGCATAAGAATATGGAAGATTATGTTGATGAAACCTTAGTGAAGACTATGAAAAGATCAACACATATTCAAGAGTTAGGTCCTATACTTGAGAGAATGGAAAATTTCAAGCTCTGATTAAATCCAAAGAAGTGTGCATTCAGAGTGACATCTGGTAAACTACTTGGCTACATCATTTCAAAGAAGGGCATTAAGGTTGATCCTGAGAAGGTCCAAGCTATAATGGAAATGCCGCCTCCAAAGAACATCAGTCAAATGAGAAGTCCACAAGGACGTCTCCAATCCATTAGAAGATTCATTTCTCAACTAGCAGACAAGGCTCAACCTTTTACAAAAGTATTGAGAAAAGGAATAATATACAACTAGGATCAACAGTGTGAACAACATCTTCAGCAGATAAAAGAGTACCTGTCTAATCCACCGATATTGATGCCACCTATTCAGGGTGAGCCACTAATCTTATATATATCAGCAACTGATTCATCACTGGGGGCACTTCTGGCGCAACAGGATGACAACAAAAAAGAATGAGCTATTTATTACATTAGCTGGACATTGGTGTCTTATGAAATGAGCTATAGTATAATAGAAAAAGCATGCTTGGCATTAGTCTTTGCATCACAGAAACTAAGGCACTATATGCTAGCACATTTAGTCAAGTTGGTGGCCAAAATTGATCCACTCAAGTATCTTCTTAATAAAGCAACACTCACTGGAAGATTGGCAAAGTGGGTAATGATCCTTACAGAGTTTGACATTGAATATGTGGAACGCAAATCCATAAAAGGATAGGTAATTGTTGATCAACTTGCTGAAGCTCCACTTGAGGATAAACAACCACTACACATCGAGTTCCCAGATGAATCAATAATGCATCTTACTCAAATACCCTGGAAGATGTTCTTCGATGGTTCCTTTACTCAAAATGGTTTAGGTGTCGGCATACTATTCATTACTCCTCAGAAGTATTCAATTCCAAAGTCTTATAAGATTCTATTCCCTTGCACAAACAACATTGCAGAATATGAAGCTTTGGTGAATGGAATAAAATTAGCCATTGAATGAAAGGTTGTTGAATTACATATCTATGGAGATTCTCAGCTGGTCATCAATCAGATCAACGATACATATCAGACTCGAGATGAAAAATCGATGGCTTACAAGAGGATGGTAGACAATCTCAAGAAGCACTTTGCTTTTGTATCATTCCAACAGATTCCTAGATTAGTGAATAGAGCAGCAGATGCTATGACTACCTTGGCATCTATACCTGAGCTACAGGAGTCCAATTTTTGCTTTGATTTCCTGGTGGAAGAGTTATATTACCATGCTTATGATTCTCCTGAGACCCAAATAGTCTGTTCTATTATTGGACACGACTCATCCCGATATAGCCACATCTATTCCTATCTATGTGATGAAATTATCCCTGAAAACCTTACTCGTAAAGAGAAAAGAAACTTAACTCGAAATGCTTTGCGGTATGTTATCATAGCTAACGATTTATTTAGATGAGGTTTGGACGGTACTTTTCTTAGATGTCTAGAAACTGAAGAATCTAAACGTGCATTATCGGAAGTCCATGAAGGTATTTGTGGATCTCATTCGAATGGTTTTACTTTAGCTCAGAAACTATTACGGGCTGGCTACTACTGGCCAGATATGGAAAAAGATGCCATAAAATTTGCTAAGACATGTGAGAAATGTCAGCTTCATGGAAATCTCATACATGCCCCGACAAGGGACCTCATACCATTTATAACACACTGGCCTTTTCAACAATGGGCCTTTGATCTCATTGGTCAGATATATCCGGCTTCATCCAACGGACATAAATTTATCATAACTGCCACTGAGTATTTCACCAAGTGGGTAGAGGCAATTCCGCTCACCAAGGCAACTAGTAAACAAGTCGCCTTATTCATCCTAAACTATATAATTGCAGGTATGGGATACCTTCGTCCATCGTGACTGATAATGGAGGACAATTCAAGAATAAAGATCTGGACGAGCTTTGTGAGAAATTCAAAATAAAGAAACACTGGTCATCAGTATATTACCCTCAAGGTAATGGACAAGCTGAAGCATCTAACAAAAACCTACTGACTATCTTGCACAGAACAATGAACAAGTCTGGGAAGGATTGGCATCTGCAGCTCAATCCTGCACTATGGGCTTACAGAACCAGTATCAGAACACCTATTGGGGCTACACCTTTTTCTTTGGTATACGGGTCCGAAGCAGTATTACCTATTGAAGTAGAAATACCATCTCTAAGAGTTTTGTTGCAAGGTCTTGTTACTGATGAAGATCATAGAATATCTAGATTGCAAGAACTTGAATTGCTGGATGAGCATCGGCAAGTGGCGTTTGATCATCTCAGAGTGTACCAGAAGAGAATGTCCAGAGGGTATAACAAGAAAGTTCGACAAAGAGAATTTCAAGTTGGTGACCTAGTTCTAAGAGAAAATCCAAAAAATCAATAGTTTTGTGACAATAAAGGGAAATTTGAACCCAACTGGCTGGGTCCCTACATTGTTACTGCAGTATTTGGCTCTGGTGCCTATCAACTCTCAAACTCAGAAGGAGAACAACTCCGTGAACTAGTTAACACCATCCACTTGAAGAAATTCTTCGCTTAGCACTCTCTACTCCAGCAAACTTGTACAGTTGGAAAAAGTCCTGAAAAAATCCTAAAAATCCGAAAAAGTCTTGAAGAAATCCAAAAAAAAAAAAAAAGGAAAAAATAGAAAAGAAAAGAAAAAAATAAAAAGAGAGAAATTGCCTTGGTGAAAACCTAGTAAACAGGCACCTTGGTAAAAAAAAAATGAATCTTTGCCAAGCAGGTGAAAACCTGGCAAACAGGCGCCTCTTGTACTCAATCGCTCCATCTATCAACGCAACGTTGGCATTTCCTGCTTTCAAGCATCTTTTTCTTTCGCTTGTACATATTTTCAGTCACTTTTGTGACATCCTGGTTCGTTGGAACCCTCATGACTTGAAACTGATCAACGTCCTAGTCTTAGGTCACTCGACAGAGCACATTACATATCCTAAGCAGTGTCAACCAAGTCATTATTCCATCAATGAAACCTGGTCGTCCACTCTGAGTTAGTTACCTATCTCCTGACTACTACAGAGTTTTTATCATTGAGTTCACAAGCAAAACAACATAACGAAAAAAAAATCACTAAACAGTTTGAGCTATGAATGCAAATTTTCTTTGTATGTTGTCTTTTATATTGATTTTTGATTATTGTCCCTCTGAGTAACTCGAGGAAGTCGATTGTGACTAAGAGAAACAAGGATTGGGGGCATAATATTTTCTTTGTTTTCTACTTGTAGGAATGATCCCGATGATCTGGAAACATATAAATTAGCTGGGTGTCTGTGATAAGAGCCTTCACATTAAGGTGAAATCGCCTCACATACCTCGACTCCGGTTATTTGTATGCTACAGGGAGGTTTATATCATTTCTTTGTTTGTTTTGAGGGAATTTCTTTATGATGCAATTCAGGTCCCTGCGAAATCTGTCCAAGGATATGAACGAAAAAAGGGTCATTACGGACAAGATAATTAATATTGCACATTGAAAAAGAAAGGAACTCTAATCTGCCTATTGTGTTCGTTATGCTCGGTGATGAATCTTAAGTATTTTAAATCCAGTGACTAGAAATAGGTTGCATTTCGCATATCATTTTGCATTTCATTCTGCATTTTTGTGAATCTAGAGTGGTTTCGATATAGTAATAATCTCTTTATCTTCTGAATGAGAGTTGAAAGCATCATCATTTCTTATGCTAAGTGGTCTTTTTATCATTATTTCTTCGATCGAGTACTTGTGTTTTGAGATGTTTAGCTACATACATAACATTTCGTATAGATTCATTCATTTCATTTCATTATTATTCATTTACATTGATCTTATTGCATAGAAAAACGAAAAAATTGCATTACTCATTACTCATTACTCATTTTCATTCATTCATTTATTTGCATATAAAAAAGAAACCAAAACATAGACATCCATATTCATTTGCATTACATACATTCATGCTGAAATAAATGCATAAATATAGAATAAAGCATATAGAAACATCTCATAGTCGATCAACACAAGTACGATGAAGTCAAATCAGATCTCGCATATATATAATGTCAAGTATAAGGATACAAAATGATGTCCAATGACATATATAAACTCCCATCGGAGCAAGAATCATATCAGATACAAAAAAATGGGTGTGTCTACAAAAAATATCCCAACTACAAAAAGAATCATCTAGCTAGCGCCCTCTCCCTCATTGCCTGGTGGAGGAGGAGGAGCCTGATGCCCGGGATCCTAGCACGGTGCTTGTGCTCCCTCTGATCTAGCTATATACTGTGAATAGGGTTGCACCTGCTATGCAACAAGAACTGCGACACTATATGCCACCATATAATATGCAGCCCTACTGCTCTGGAGAACCACCTCCTATTGAAGAGACTCTATCTCAGCTCTCGACTCGGCTCTCAATGCTGTGATCTGGCAATCACGCTCGGCCCTAACCTCGACCAGCTGTCGGTCTCGCTCCACCAGCTGAGTCTGAGCCACTATCAACTATGACTGCTGCTCTACAAGGCGTACTCTCATCGACCATCCCATGTCGACCCCCTACTCTCTCGCAGGCTCTCCGCCACCATCTCCACCACCATCTCCACTTGTGGCTCCACCCTGCTCATCCCGCCACTGCCGGACCTGCCTTGGAGCTGCTCGCTCCTTCTCTCCGCCACCCAACCTCACGCCTACTCTCCCAAGGGATCCACTCTCACCCCTCTGCTATCCAACGTAGGCTCACACTCCGCTGCTGCTAGCACCAGGATCACCACTACCCCATCGCGAAGCATCTGGTCTCTGTGCCTATCCATTCCTATGGCCTTGTCTCTAGCCCTGTCCCTGTGCCGGTGCAGGGGCATCATCCTCCACATCCTCAATATAAGGAGCATGATCTCCTGGATCTGTAAACCGAGGGAATGGATGCTGCTAAAAGTAATCCCTGTACTGGGGCAATACCCCCGCATCTTCTATATCATCTAGGTAATCCCACCTCAGACGGTGTAAACCTATCAGCTCCTGCATCACTAAAGCATAGGATAGTCTAGGTGACCATCCCTGTCTCTCCTCATCGGCGTATCGAGCGTACGCTGTATACTCCTAAGAGATACCCTGAGGCCGGCCGTACTGCCTCATCATTCGTGAAACGATGAATCGCTCCACAATAGTTTGTGACCTCCCAGTCAGTGGGCGTGTAACAAAAAGATCTCTCCAAACCACCCACCAGTCATCCCATGACTCCAACCCCCTGTACGATCTCCATATGACAGCTATCGGATCATCAAGTTGTCATCGCTAGAAGTCTATCTTGCCCAAATGGGGCTGCGTAATATATTCGACATACCTATAAATAATCGGTTACCCTGGCTCTCTACTATCATCAACTATCGGCTGGCAAACGGGAAGGTGCTCCCAAGCCCATACCTATATAATGTACACCCCTGCAGCCATGCTCTACCCATCTTTGTAGACAATCTCATGCATCTCCCGATACATGTGGGCCAACAAACAAGAGCCCCAGCCAAGTCTCTCAAGGGTCTCTATCAACCTCTCCAGCATACGGCCCCATCCACTCTGAAAACCCTATTGCCCTCTGTCTGGCATCAAGAAGCAAACAATGAAACCTGCTAGGACACATGCCAGCGGATACTCCTCACTGTACCTACCCATCAATATATCCCAACTCATAGAACAAGTCAAGATATCAGGATCCTTGAATACATTCCTAAGAGCCTGTAGTCCAGGTAACAATGCAATATCATAATCCACCTTATCCCCAGCAAAAGGGATACGAAGGATCCTGTACACATCCTTGGGAGTGATAGTCAACTCCCCAACTGGCAAATGAAAGGTATTATGGTCTGAATGAAACTGCTCTACCAACGTTGTGAGCATCCCATGGTTCACATGGATATCAGGTAATCTCATCAGGTGAGTCAAGCCACACATATCAACATGAGCCTGCTCAACCTCAGACAAATCACAAACCAAAGCCATAGTGGGAGGATATACACATCTGAAGAGCATAGGAGGTAAGCACACCTGTAGAAAAAAAACCAACAACGATCATCAAAAAACATTCCAAATGAGCCTACAAGAGAAGTTAAACATCATGCAAATCCAACTAAGTCAAATGCAAAAGCAAAATTTCATGTTTACACTTTAAAAAATGATCACTATTTTTCGAACGACAAAACACAGTCAAACAACATCTCGTACGAGTCAGGAATGGCTCTTGTACGAGTAAACAACCTCGAATAACAAACTTTTACACATCGCACGACAAAATGGTCTTTTAACAGACCTGTTGTACGACACGAGGGTGAATCCCACACGACAAATCTAATGGCTTCAAACGATAAAAGACAATTTGCCAGTTTTTTGTACGAGACAGGATCCTATCTCGCACGATAAACCGTGACACCCGACCTAAAACCCGTGAAAAACATGAAAAATAAACAAAAAAATTCAAAATTGGAAACATAAAGAGCCTAAAGATCGATCACTTACCACTGGCTCGTAGTTTCGGGGTCGATTGTGACGTCTCTAGCGCTCAAATCGATGCTGACGAGTAGGGACCACCATTTTTCTTCGCAAAAGGCTTTTCGAATTTTCAAACTTGGAGGGTTAAAATGAATTGAAAATGACACTTTCGTCCTATATATAGCCTAAAAACCTAATTTTTCAACTTGCTCCGATGGTTATGAAAATTGTACCCTTAGCTAATGTGCCTACTCTGATTCCATTTTTAGGATCGAAATCGACATTTGAGATCATCTTGCTAGTCATTTTCACAATTTTGACCACTTAGCATATTTTTTCATCAAATGCTCATTCTTTCTTCAAATTATGCTCAATTTCAACGCTGAATCTTAATTCAGTTTCATTTTACACATCAACATTACAATCAACTCTACGCTCAATTTCTTATCAATCATCACCAGAATTTTAATCAATCCCTTGCTATCTTTTGATTTCACTCCCGAGGGGGCATACTCACGACCTTATGACTTCACATCTCACAAGTCGAGAAATTTTTCAAATCTTCATCAAAAGTCGAGCAAAATCTTTCCAATTAAAGAAAAAAATCCTTATTGCTAAGGGGCATCTCAACTTCATCGCTTCACATCAAGTTGAGATCTATCGATCATCTGAATCAAATCAATTGCTAGGGGCATATCAGTTTCATCACTTCAAATCAAGTTGATATTTGTCTTTCATCTGAATTAATCTCTTCACATTAATCAGTTTCATCACTTCAAATCAAACTGATTATTCATTTAAACTCAATCAAAAGTTTAAAGAGTTTCTTTGATCACACTCAATCTAAGCAAGTGTTCAGTATTCGTTTCTTGATCAAGTTGAATGGTTTATTCTTCGCTCATCGTGTCTTGATCAATCAAGTTCAAGATAGATTTTTTTTTTTATCATCACTCACCGCATCTAAGATCAATCAAGTTCTAGATCAGTAAGATCCACTTCTTGATCAATCAAGTTCAAGTTCGGTATCTTTGTTTTCTATCGTTCCTCAGTTCAATCAAGTTCGGGATCGGTATCACTTTAATCAGACTTCATTCAGCTTTGTCCCTTCGAATCAAGCTAAACACCTTGGTTTTCATCTAGTTCGTGATCAATTAAGTTCAGAACTGACATCTCCTAGACATCACACATTCTTTGAATCAAAGCGCTACTCGCACATTAATTCAAAGAGGGGCAAATGTAATACCCTAAAATTGGTCATCTAAACCATGGGTCCCTAATCTCAACAACATCACCAAGGTCCTAACCAAAGGCAATTAAATTAATCTTGAGCATATTATTAATTCTTTAATTATCAAAAATCACATGGCAAATCAACTACTCAATATTAATTAAATATTTATTTAATTAATCAAATCATTTCCAAGAATATCATTTTGATCAATTATCCCATTTTAATTTATTAAATATCCTTGCATATTTAATTAATTAATAAATTTGCCATTCAATCATGTAAATAGGATTAATTTATTACAAAGAGTTGAATTGAAAATAAATTAAAAAAAGAATTGAATTGAGAGATAAATCAAACTTGAAATATTATTTCTTTTTCTAAATTTAGAACTTGAAATCAGAAAAGCAATTTAATTGAATTATTGAATTATTCTCTAAAATTGGAACTTAAAGCTTTTTAAAAATAGAAAAAGAAGTTTAGTTGCATTAAAAAGACCTTTTTCTTGAATAAATTAAAGAATTATCTATTTTTATCAGATATGCATGGAATTAATTTATTATTATTTTCCAATGCAACTTGGACTTCTAATTTGAATGCATTTCAATTAAACTATAATTGGAATCTATCTCAAGGTTAACTGAACATGATTTCTCAATTATTTCAATTAATCCTAAATTGAGCTTTTTCTCTTGTGATTCTCTATAAATTCAGTCTTCAGCTCTCATTCCAATTCACCCCAGAGATTTTTGAGAACACGCTTGGAGATTATTATCATGCTAATTTTGCTCTGGAGTCATTGAAAATTATTGTGCTTTTTTAGATTATTTGCATCCATTTTACATTCATTATTGCTTGCATCCATTGTTGCTTGAATTGGTTATTATTGCTTGAATTATTCATCCATCTTGCATCCATATAGCTTAATATCATATAGATTAAATCCTTCATCTTGGTGTAGTCTAGTCACTGGTATTGCTTATAAAAATTCTGAAAGCAATCTTATACTCGCATCTTTTAGAAGGAAATTAGTCGCTTTGCTATGGTTTATTTCTTATTGATTATTGATTACTAACCATGCATATAATGACTTAATTGAAGTGTTGTGCTTGTAGCTATAGGTTCACTTTTTCACACACACAGAAACCAATTCATATAGTCTCGTAAGGGAATTGCAAAGATCTATGTTGATCTTTCCACTTTCACACACATAAAAAATAAAGGAAAAATGCATGCTTGGTAAATGAATTGTTTAGGGTTGCAAATCCAAATGAAGATGCAAGAAGGTTCGAGAGTGATCCCATAATACTAGGTTACACTTTTTGGTACATCCTAATTTTTGCTAAAATCATACATTTTTTAGAAAATATAATGATTTAAGCTTTAAGAGGTCCCATTTGAAGTAATTAATTGAGTAGAGTTAGATCAAAGGCTCTTAGATCAAAATTTCTTGGATGGAACCTCTCTACTTCTAAATCATACATGCAATGGAGTCTCCTTCAGACCTATCAAAATACTGATAAAAAACCACTTTTACATTAGCTTTTAGGGGATCAAATGAATTCATTTAGAAGTTATATTTTTTTAAGTATTTAGTGCTTATTATAAGCCTTCCAAATAGTATAATTTTTAATATATTTAACTTCATTAATATAATTATGTTTTATTTCATATGAATGTAGTTTTTTCATCGAACATTAAGGATTATGTTTCACAAGTGGAAAAATTGAAAAATAGAGAAAAAAAAAATATAAAAATATATTTTCCCTAGGTATTCATATGCTCATTTCAACACAAAAAGAAGAAGTTAATTCAAATGCATACAAAAAAGTTATGCATTACAAAATACACCTCTATTCAAATTACAATTACTTTGTCTTAAAAAATTAACTAAAAAATATATAATTAACAAAAAATAAATAAAAATCCATTCACTAGATATTGGTGCGACAATTCTATATTTCAAAACTTAGAAAATCCTTCTTTCTATAAAAGATTTTATGCATTACCAAATAAATGTCACTTCTGAAAAATGTTGATTATTGTAAATTTTGAGTTATTAAAAGTTACATAACAATATGGACAATTAATTTCTAATTATTTAAAAAATATATATATTTAGAATATATATGAAAAATATCACAAATTAGTAGTTCACTTCATCTTCAAATTCTTAATGGTTTAGCTGCTATAGGTTTTAGAAAGTAAAGATCTCATGCAAAATATTGATTTCAGTGTCAAGTTTGGCCAAAAAGTGTAATCCAGTATTATGGGATCACCCGGGTATGTCCACTTTGGAACTCTAAATATGGCCTCTTTACAACAATGTGAAATTGGTTTTTAATAATCGATCTGTCTTGAAAGCATTGTGATGGGTATGCAACTACCTACTGCTAGAAAATTACATTTCAATGGTGAAGCTACAAAGACAGAGCTAGGAAAAATGAAGTAGAGGAAATGTAAAGCATCTTTCACACCCATTTGACTTGTTTTCTATATAGACCATATGGCATTGGGAATACCTCCATTATTGCATTCATTAGATCAGAAGCACAAAAAAGGTTGGTTACTCTAATACCAAGTGAAAAATGAAGAACAAAAATAATTCATAAATTCTAAATGATGGCTACACAAGACACCAAAAGCATAAATTATTATTGATCTAAATTGATTGCAAGATCAAGATATCTTGAGCATTACATTGCATAAAGGCTTTATAAAGCCTTATTTTTCCCATGACTAACCTCCTATGAGAATTAATTCCTAGCAACTAACAATAAAACTAAAATTTAATTATTTTTTTATCAACCTAAAAACTAATCTATAAATTAAACAAAATATGTAATAACCCAACATAAGATAGATAAATTAGGTTCACTAAAATAAAAAAGAAAAATTGTATACACATATATAAATATAAATATATGTATGCATATAATGTCAAGGACTATATTGATTTGTCTTCAGATTTGTAGTGTCGTAGTTAGAAAAAATTGTTGGTGAAGTGGTCACCAAGGTTCAAATCCCTGCCAGGCCACTGGGCTCGCACGCCTTGTGCCTTTGAGCTTGTGGGCTTGATCAAGTGAAGTGGGGGGGTGAGGTCCCTCATTTGTGGCCTCACCAGTTCATAGCCCTAAGTCAAAAGCATTTGACGTGGAGCTGAAGGGCATGCCATGCCAACACCACCGGTCACATTAAAAAGTTTGCTAGACAGTTTTTTTTTTTTTAAAGGACTATATTAAATTGAATGAAATGAATGCACTTATTATCCTTAAATATTGAGATGTGATAGTAAATTAAATTTAGATAAGGACATTGTTCAAAATGATAAAGAAAGGTTAGAGTTTCTATAGACCTCTCTCAATGATGGTTGGTTGTGCTAGCTTACAAAATATCACATTATAATCCAAAACTATTATTTGATATTAGATCTATCTATGTAATGATTTATTAGGTGACTGTGAAATCATGACGTAAATTGAACTATGTTGTTTTAATGGTGTGAAATAAAACTATGTAGACAAAATCACATGTTTTGCATGAAATTAATCTGGAAAATCTTACAATTTGAAAATAAGTTCACCTCATCTTTAGATATCTAGAATTGGAGTAAAGAACTAGTGATTTACAAACACTTTTAAGAATCTTATTAAATGAGGTTATACTGTCAAAATCAAACACCCTTGTCAAATTAATTCAATGAACTATGGAAAAGATCATTGACAACAAGCAACATGCATTAAGTTGATTTTTTCGATACGTCTGTAGATTTTTTGTCTCTATTGTGATCATGTAAAAGTGTACCTAGAGTTCTTGATGGATCTTTTCTTTCTATTTTGATGTTAAGATGTGTTAAAATGAATTAGGGTATGTCCTTTTATATAGCAACCTATAGTACTATTTGATATATTTTATGCTTAAATTAATGACCAAAGACTAGTAGAAAGAGAATGGAATTTTCTCAATTTCAAAATTCAAGGGTTAATTTCATATTATGGTTTCAATCTAAGGTAGGGAACAAGAGATCTGAAAATTCTTAAGATGGAAGAAATTGAAGTAAAAAAAAGAGTCATACTTTACTAACTTTTACATAGAAACATGTCACTTGGTTAATCATTTCAGAAAAAAACTAACAAAATCATAATAAATAAACAAACATTTATTTATCATCCACCAATTTCTTTTTCTATTTGATATATGAGCAAAACCTATGTTGATACCTTTTTGGTGAGAATCAATGATTGAGAGGTATCTATTCTACCGAAATTGCTCGAGGCAGGATTCCAACCTATCCCTTATATCATACTTATAGAGATTTAAATCTTAGTGGATGACACAGTCAAGAAACATACCATCACCCCATCAATTGAACTTCAACCTATTAATAAAATATACATTTTTACTATTATATATAAGATGCTGGAACCACATAGTAGTGGAAAATTTATTGTAGTTGCCAATAAAACTGTCGGCCCAAGCTCCTAAGAAGATGCAAACCGTATGGTGAGAGAGCTTCCTGTATCCATGGAAATTTACTTTAATCAATAATTGCATTGTGAGAAGAATTTGGTGAGTTAAAAAACATATCCAATCAGTCGTTCTGTTTTAGTCACTACATCCCGAAAGTACCAGTCGTGATGTTTAAATGGCAAGAGACAAGAACGTGACCAACATTTATAAGATTTGATAGACAATAATAATACCATTTACATAGGCCAAAACATCATTCCAGTAATAATTCATTTAGCAAAGGGAAGGTGGATGGCACGAGATGAGTGAGTGAGTGGAAGGAAGGCAGATGGTTTGGGAATATTTGGTGAGATGAAGGCTTGTCGGCTCGATAACCCAGAAAAAGAAAAAGGTTTTGGAATCCAGTGAATGGGTCTGCTTTATTCAAACACACAATCGCATACCATTTGCCTATCCAACAAAAATCTCATCAAATCTCCACATACTTACAAAGAGATGGGTTAGAGCCAACCCAACTTTATCCAAAGAATGCTCATATCAATCTTGCTCTCTTCCACTTAAGCGTGTAGTTAGAAAAAGAAAGACACAAAATGTTAACAACGTTGAACAGCGTGCCTGTTGTCTCAAATGCAACTTGTATGTAAATTAAGAATTAAAATCTGGTACATAAGACACAAGGATACCCATGTTTCTAAAAGATTGAGTTGACAAGCTCTTAACACCCTCTCCATACTTCAATTCTTCATTCTACCGACTTTTGTTGTCCCAGCAGTTCCAATTGGGAGAGGGGGAGGAACAACCCGCCCTGTGTTTACAACAAACTCGTTTCAGTTACTCAGTTACTCAGGTGCAGAATGAAGGTGCTTTTATCATCTCCTCACCCTCTTACCATGGAGTTTGTTCAACTTCACATCATGCACTTGCACCCACTTCACTTCCATTATCTTCACGTCTCTTCACAGTGTTCTTGGATCTCTGTATCTATACTATTTGCTTCCAAATGATATCTTATAGCTAATTAGAAAAAAACATGGATTTGCTTACAGATATTTGAGTGGGTACACCGAAAGTTTCGTAATGGGCAGGGCGTGAAGGACTCCTGCGAGGGTAAGTAAGGCAGAAATGAGAAACACGTAGTGTTTTGCCATGCAAAATCTTGCATGTTTTGTTTTAGTACGTGGGTTGTGAAAGATTATGAAATTTTAAATAGCACTAACGAAAAAAAATAAAATTCTACCTTCTTTCTGGGATTTCTTGTCTTTGCAAATTCTTGAATGCAAAAAATTATTTCCAATTTGTTCTGATATTAAATGTAAGAAAATACAAAATTAAAATACAGATACATTGTTCTTTAAGAGATTATTATGACATGATTAAGAGATTATATAATAAATTCTTAAATGATCACAGATCAAATTAACTGATAATGAATTACAATTACACCATTATGTAAAAACTCAGTTTAAACTCGCTGAAAGTTCAGTTCCATTAATCATTGAAGATAGGAAATGAATGATATGCTGTTACGGTGGAGATGAGATTGGATATCTCTGTTTTTTTTTAAGTTTTTACTTGTTTTGCATGTTTTGTTTTAATACGTGAGTTGCATGCAGGGCGTGGAGCGTCGGAAGAAGATTTGAAAGGGCATAGGAGGGATGAAAGAGGGTATGCAGAGGAAGAGGAGGAGGTGAAAAGTGACCTGACGGGGCTGTTGGCTATCGGTACCCTTGGCATACAACCTCTTCCTCACCCTCAGCCGCCGGTGGAGGAAGGGGAAGAGAATGAAGAGGAAGATGAAGAAGCAAGAGTACAACTGTTGTACAAGCAGCTGGAAGAGGCATTTGGGCTCCCAAGCAGCGACTGCTCAAGCCCCATGCAAGAGAAACACAGCGTGTATCCATTGCATGAGTTCTTACACTCACCACTGGCGGATCATAACAACAAGGCATCATTCCCCACCACCACCAAAAATGTGAAGGAATCCAGGACTTCCTTGGGAGATCTCTTTTCTAAATCCACGCAGAAATCAAGCCCCCCACCAGCAAATGTTTCTTCTCAATGCGTACAAAACCTCCCCCTCCAAATCCCAAATACTTCTGCCAAACCAGGTGGCCTGGCCTTTGTGAAAAAGCTCCTTAAGCGAAAGACTGGTAAAAACTCAGGTCAAGGTGTCGACCCCGGCCACAAACTAGTTAAAGTGAGCAGCAATTGTTTTGTTTTCCTTTTTTTGAGTTTCATGTTGTTGATTTCTGTACAGAATTTTAGTAATTGGGTTGACGTGCTGGGCAGGTAATTGGGCAGTTTCGGAGAAAGATTCACCCTGAGGAGATGGCTGCCTCATGCGTGAATGCGGCAAGGTCAAGGATTAGCAGCTCTAAAGACAACAAAAGCTTTTTCCGCCTTGCCAACTGCATCCTTCCGTGCCAGCGGGATGATCACTGTGGTGACATGGAGGCCGTAGATTCTACAGAATGTCATCATCCTGACCTTGTCAGATCTAAGCAACCGTGCACCAAGGAACACTGGATAAAGACAGATGCTGAATGTTAGTCACTCTTTTTTAAACCATACTCCCCCTTTTCATCAGTCAGCATTGCAATCTAGTTTTCTGATGATTTATGGGGATTAAAAATATGATTTTTTTTACAGTTTATAGTATCAATGGGTCGGTTTTTTAGTTTTGATTGTGTGTTGTTTATCATCAACGTTTCGGATCATGAGAATGAATTATAGTCTAAGAGAATGGATGAGTTATGACTATTTAGCTATCTTGGTTTCTTACCATTTTTCCATTCTTTTCTCTTCTATATCATATATTCCATCATCCAAACGAGTTATAGAAAGAGAAGATAATGGAAGAAAGGATGAGTTACATGAATGTATAAGATACAACTATTTAGCTATCTTGGTTTACTACCATTCTTCCATTCTCTTCTCTAGCTATAACACATTCTGATGATAGATTATCAAGTATGATCTGAAACATTGATGATTAAAGATTATATAATTGGAATTCACAAATATTACCACATTGATTTATGCAGAATCAATTGATCTGCATATTTTCCATCAATCTATTTGAATCCATATTTCATGATTGATTCTAAATAACCCTTAATTATTACCATATTTGATCTATACTGATTCAATTGCATGAATTTCATCAATCTATCTAAATCTATAATTCATGATTCAAAATTACTCTTCCTTTTCATTGGTCAACGTTTCAATCTAGTTTTCTGATGATTTATTGATTAAAAATATGAGCTTTATGTAGTTTATTATATCGTTGCGGTAAATTCTTGAATTTTGATTGTGTAAATTTTTCCATCATCAATGTTTCAGATTATCACAATGAGTTATAGTCCCAGAAAAGAGTGGAAGACTGGATGAGTTATGACTATTTAGCTATCTTGGTCTGCTACCATTCTTCCATTTTCTTCCATTCTTTTCTCTTTTACGATTATGCATTCCATCATCAGAATGAGTTATAACAAGAGAAGAGAATGGAAGAATTGATGAGTTATAAGAATGAATGTGTTATGACTATTTAGCTATCTTGATTCGCTACCATTGTTCCATTCTCTTCTCTAAATATAATGCATCCTGATGATAGATCATCAAGTATGATCTCAAACATTAATGATAAAAGATTTATACAGATTCAATTACAATAATTCTATCAATCCATCCAAACTATAATATACGTTTATTTCTAATTCTGAATTCTTCTTCTTCTTGCAGATGTGGTGCTGGAATTGTAAGAACAATCCACTGAAAGAAATATTGAAGTAAAATGAGATAGAGATCAGAAGAAGAGGCATAAGAATGAAACTCCAGGTCATACGGTAATCTATTACCATCTGAATTACAATAACGAGTAGGTTGTAATATGCTTTATCAAGACTGATACGTAGTTACATCATAATCTGTCCATCGCATTTGAAACGATGTTTGTGTATTTATTATATGTCATACACCTTTACAAACAGTTGAGAACAGTTATCTAGTCATACTTATATTCCAACATTACTATATACTCGATTTTATAAAACTCCACATATTTGCAATATGCTATTGGCGAGTCGTCATCTCTTTCTTTTCTTGTCTCCTATCTCAAATTGAATACCTGTTTTCTCTGAAATTAATTTATCTTAGTAATGGTGGAAATTATACTGTCTGTCTTCTTTTTCAGTGTTTTGGGTCCATTCAATTAGAGTGTTTATTTTGGTCTATAAACAGTATATTATTAAGCGAAATTTGGTTTAAGATATTATTTCATTTTATTCGTATAATTATTTATCTATAGAGATTCGTTTTAATTCTTGATCTTTTATTCAACAATCAAATTTGTGTGTGAAGTTGATTTCGAATATTTTTATAATCATTGATTAAACTTCAAATACTTTAAATTCAAATATAACATTTTCACTAATCATTGTAAGCTAATCTAACACATGTTTGTATTGATTTTTATGTTATGTTGTATTTAAGAACATGCAATCATTTATTCATTTGAAATCATGCTAAGATGTGCAAAAGGAGAGAGGAATAATCAAAGTATATTCACATCAGAGCACCATAATAGCATTGTCGAAATATACATCAACATATATCACCCTAGGCACATTGCATGACTCTTTGTTCTCTTTCATTATTATTCCAAAACTATTAGTCATCTTTAGAGACTGATAGAGGAGAACATGACCCCACATAACAAGTTCTTAAACAATGTCTATAAACACCTCCTATAAATTTAAAACATAGACAAGTTCAAGTTCAAGTGAATTTCAACTAATAAATTCAAACCAATTCATTTCCACAAATACAAGTTCAAGTTTGGTTACCAATTCACTTTTACAAGAGTAGGTATAAACCACAATAGAATATAATGAATTATAGGTCGAGACATTCATTTCATTAGTTCTTAAATTTTTTTAATAATAACAAATTAATTGATGACATCTTTTACATCATTTTCCCATTTCTAAAGTCCACATTATTATTATATTTAGTTTATTTATTTTTCACATTAGATTTTAATACAAATCCCAACTCTTATATCTAGATTTATCTATTTAATTATCCTAGATTTAACCACTTATTATAATAAAAAATAATATCACAATGATGACATAGTCATAGTATGGAGAAAATTACTAGCTTATGCTAATAGGTGTTGATTTTCAATTATTGTATTCTCTCAACTCTCATTTTATGTTATCTTTTCTTAATTTGTTTTCTCTATTCTAGCTATTCTAGACACCTAATATCTTAGTGCAATTTTGTAGGTAGTCTAGATTATTTATTTTATTTATAGTTATTTAAAAGTTAATTGAGATACTATTATCAATTAATATAGTCTAAATTTTTTTGTCTCATCAAAGCATAGTCAAATTGTAAAGCAATAAATTTAAGCATAATGGTGAAAAAAAGCATACATAACATTTGAAAATTATTAATGGTAGGAATTTATCCAATAGTATCATTAGATAGATAATATCATGGCATTTTAGTTCATAATTGAATATTTTTTATTAGAAATTAAGTAGATTGTTGTATCACTAGATATAAGGGATAAGAAGAATAATTATATTGAAAAAATCTTATTTTCCAAATGTAAGATAGTAAAATAGGTTGGGGTAGGGTCTAAGTTATAGAACATTTATTGGGTGAAAAAATATAATAATAAAACATTTATCTCTTTATTTTTTACTTTCATAGGTCATGATGAAGAATTTGTTGGGCTATTTATGTAGGGATTGCATACATATTAGTCTTAAGTGAATGAAATAGTGAATATCATTGTATATTAAAGAGGAGATACAAATTTGATTAAAAAAGAGTGACTTTATCTATTTATAACTTGTAGAGAAAATATAATATAAATGGGAATGACTCTCCTTGTGGGCATCTACCAAGAGGACCACATACATTAAATTTGTGTCTCACTTGAAATAATGAGAAAATATATTTTCCTTTTTTTTTTTCGAGTTTTAAATATATATTTTTAAGTTACAAATAGGTATCTTATTTGAAGAATTTCAACATGTATTTTTTAGTTTTGAGGAGTATATATATATCAGATGTGTGAACAATTGTATTTCTAGAAGTCTATTATAGTTAACATTATACACATCAGTTTCTTGACCTAGATATATAAAGAAAGCCAATAATGATCATGTATTCACATCAAATAATTTTTCTTAAAATTTTCAGTCATATTTTAAATTTTAATAAAAAATTATTATGATATGAAAGTATTTTTATTAATTTTTTCATAAGCTATCAAAAATCCTTCAAGAATTTTCATTTGGATCTAGGTGTGATAGTGATGGAAATAAAATGTTTAGTTGAGCATTTGTGAAGTATAAATAAATAGGAATATAAAAATCTCATTAAATAATAGGTACATGGGATATATTGTTTAAAAAAATCACAAAATACTATATATATATATATATATATATATATATATATATATATATATATATATATATATATATGAAATTACATAGAAAAGTAAAAAGAAATAGTTAAGATGTATGGGAGCCCAGCTCCCAGATTTTGCAAGCTAAAGCAGTTATATGTTACTGACAGAAAATGAATCAAGCGTAGTAAAAACGACAACAAACTATAGAAATGCTTATGTAATGAAAAATCACCAGGGACAATGCTTAACTGATTTTAAACAACAATTTATGACACCCCATTTAAAAACATTTATGTAGACTTTTCAACTGGAGCAATCGTAGTATCTTCATAGTCTTTTGAAAATTTCATGAAGTTGCTTTCTTTGTTTAATGTTGTCAATATGCACAACGCAATAGGTCTATGTGCATGCTCAAAAGGGATAGATTTATAACAAATTAGTGACTTTAAAATTTCTTTGAACTTGTTTGGTCAACATGAGGTTTTCCAAAACAACGGTGATTTGTGCAAAACATAATGAAAATTAGACAGCAAATGTGAGTAATTTGAATAGGAACAACATCCAATAGCTTGGTTGTCTTCTTTGGATGCGAGGGATACAAACAATTAACCATCATACCATTGAAAAAAGCAAAACCAAAAATTACTTTGATTGGAATTATGTAATATGAGGGATATAATAAATTCAAGATATAGATATAGAAATGAAGATTATGGGTATTATTTAAGATCTCATGATCAAAGGTGATGTGGGATAACTATGCTAAATGAATGTCCTTAGAAACTTCATTATTTCTATTTATTCATCATTCATCTACCATATCATACATCATAAATGAATTGACAATTTATATTTATATCAATTTTAAATATAACTTATCTAAATAATTTTAATCAAATGTTAATACTTTCATATTTCCAAAGTACAAGGTAGAAAACAATTTATATATAATACATCCTAAACAATTACTCCTTACTCCTTCCTCTTCTGCAATGTATTGATACAACCACACTATTCTAAATGTTAAAAAAACATCATCCCATTATTCTCCTAATGCAATCATGTATACTAAAATGCAAAAAGTAAAGAAAACCCAATAAAAGAAAATCATGTGACCAAAAATTATAGCACGAAACTTGATGAGTAGTGATGCACATGCTGCCTTAAATTAGATTGTTGTCTATTTAATATGTGGCGTCATATCAAGCATTGTATATAGACGCAAGTTGTGCCAATAAAATCTGAATCTGATACAATTTTATTTTGCATAGATCTGATTACTAAAAATGGCAAGCTTATATAGAAAATTATGTATTCAATCATGATATTAAATGAATGCATATCCACACTTGAACTATTACTTCGTATGAAAATCTACTTTGATAGGGGAAAAGTTCATATTCTCTCACTTTTCTATCAACCCATCACATCATACGTCAAACCATGCAATTCGAAGCATGATTACTACCTATCATCTCATCTCCTTTTCTAATCATTTTTTAACCTCAAAATTAAATGAGAAGTGTAACATGCTTATCCACAAATGTAGCAGTTATAAGATTTTTTTAATTTTTTTTTTACATTTATTAATAGATTAAAAATCAGATCATATTGTATTTTGATTTTTATTCTATTTAGAAAAATGTCTTGTCATTGTGCATAGACAATTCCCTCGTGATATTCAATCATATCACTCATTTATTGATCTTTTGTTAAAACACCAAGAAATTTTTCTCACCATAGCTCCTCACATGACATCATAGACCATATAAACACCAAGACATGACATATACACAACTATAAGTAAATAACTACCAATTAAATGTGCATTCCTATGCACATATTACCTTATTTAACCTTCCGGTATGCCTTAACATGTGCCCAAATTATGGCCATATCTATGTATAATATCAAAATCCTACATATATATAGATATAGGCATTAAAAAAGATAGGATAGCATAGTTTTTAGTTGGAGCAAGTAATATGAATGATATGTTTAATGGAGGAGTATGAGAGTGTAAGGGCCATATTGTAAAAGTTAAATAACATAAAAAATAAAATATAAAAAGAAAAACAATTAAATATCATATTTTGTTGTGTCAGTTACATTCTATTACATGTTTTTTTTTTTTACTATATGGCTGGATAATTCTTAATTGACTAATCATGGTTGCATTATGCACTCCTATCATGTTATTACCCAAATGTTATGTACATGACTATGATTAGATTAGGTCAATTATACTTCTTCAATCTCCATGTTACACACTCCTTATTTATTCCACTATTCTATGTGCACATTCTAATCATGTGTAAAACTTCTAAATGATATTAAATACTACTATCATATATTGTGTGGCTAGCATTTCTTGTCTATGTGATTGATATTGTTGCAATCTACTATCATCCATTACTAACTATGCTCATCCATTCACACCAATATTGTTATCTAAATGCTAATGGTTTCTACCTATGTGTACCCTTTGTTGATTCTACACCATCGCATCACAACTAAAATCTATGCAAAATGAAAATTACTATTGTACACTTTTGATAGTAGGGAAACAAGAACATAATTTACAAACAAAAAGTAAAGTATTTCAAGAAATATTCCAAGAAATATCATCCTAAATATTATTAGTCATTAAAAACTTATTTAGATTACTATTAAATGATTAGTTGGCACATAGCCTTAAGAATATTTGACATCAATTGAATTCTACTAACCATCTCATATATTAGAATATATCTAGTGCCTCCAACTTAACTACATTGTGTGCCATTAAATCTTTAATGATGAAAGGCTCATATCACCTCACTTACAACTTATCAAGATGTTTCTTGAATCTAGTATTATATAGGAACTCATCATTCCGTTAACTTGAAGCTTTGTGTTTGATACAAAGATCATGCAACAATTTCTTCTTCCTCTATTTTTCTTCTTGGCCACACTATGAAAAAAATGATTTTCTTTTAAGTGCTTAATCTATGTGAGGTGCATGCATAGATACTCTTGATCTCCAATGCATGTTATATGTGTAGCACATACACTAGATACCAATAATTTCATTAGTACCAATCCTTAATTACCATACATCGACCAAGATTTGATGTATATCATGTCAAAAAAAATTATTTATTATTGTACACCTAAAGAACTTTGAGTTCTTTCTTATCAAAATCCTTCCTTTGAATGTCACATTAACTCAACAAGACATTATCTAGGATACTACTAAACACATCTATTGTGTACCATTTTCTTGTGAGTGATAAGGTATGCTTTCCTGATGTCGCACTATGAAGTCACATTAATTTCTATATCCACATTGATAAAATGGGATCCCTAATCACTTGTTAAAATAAGACGATAATTGTACCCAATGAGACTATTCTCAAAAACTTGAATGGTGTTTCCATTTTTGGGTTGTCTAGTCCCTGGTTGGCATGACTTCTTCCCACCAAGTGAGGTAGTTAGTAGTAGTGATTATATACTATACACCATTCTTATAGGCAAGGGAATTGATGGGTCCTACAAATTTAATATCCAATTTCTCAAAGGTCTCCTACATTAATGCGTAGGTCTAGGATAAACCTTGCCTCTTATGTTGGAATTCCTAGTCCTCTTGCATATTTCATAATTATGTGTGCATAGTCATTTACATTCTTACAAAGTGTATGGCACCATAGACCCCCTTGCAGAACCTTTTGAGCTATTTTGTGGCCTTATTAGTATCCTGTAACTTTCCATTCTTGGAACTTATGCAACATAGAGTTATGTGCATGCTCTATTACATACCTACATAAGACCCCATCCATCCCATTTTGTATAGTTATCATTTTATCAACTAATATGGTGCTATGCACACAACCAATGTCTTCTTTTGTATAACTAAATAAGATGAGGGTGAATATCCTAACATAAAATAATATAACAAGCTCATGAAGCCCATCTCAAACTATGTCAAAATTAAACAATTATGTGTCTAGTGTGCCCATCTTTGACATGCATGATTTCTTTATTCTATATTTCTATTCATGAAAATTCGACAAGTTGATGTATTGAGTTCTTTCTTTAGTGCACCAATATATTTAAATCAAATTATTGAAAAATTATAGCTTATGCACTAAGTATTATAAATATAGATGGTTTGTAAATAAAACAAAAGGAGTTGAAAGTAAATGTTGTCTAAATTTTTGTGAAACATAAATCATAGCCAATGATTTATACTTAGTCATTACATGTAGTCTTTATGCGGCTATTGAATTGTGACAATAAAACAATATCTAGTGATCTATATTTTCTTTCAATTATTATACTATTGGTAGCATTGGATTCATTTATGTGCAAATGAATGACATATTTAAATCAAGGAATTGGAGAATGAAGGAAATGACCAATCTCTACTCTAATGCATCAATATTTTATTGATGTTTCAATTTGTCCAAAATAATTGTTCATCTTTCCTTGATAGATCCTTAATGACATAAAAGCACACAATTGTGATAAAACCATATACGCCCCCTAAATTAGTAGACTTACATATCATTTATAATACTTCCAACTACAAGACCACTCACCACCACCTTAATTGAATAAATCAACAGCCAGTCTTTATAAATCATATGACCCAATATCTTTCTGAAAAGGGATTATAGAATCATACTCATTCAAGTTAAGTACAATCATCTCTCAATCATGAGGCATAATAAGTCTATTATAGTGTACCACAATTTTATATACAATCCAATCATCTAATTAAACATGTAGAAAATCATTGATAAAATATTTGAATGCACTTACCACTATGTGTGAAAATATTGTGACCGATCACAAGGGCAGGCGATGGCTAATCCATGAGAATCAAACAACAACTTATACGATAATTAGTATTACAAGACTAAGATGTAGATACATCATCATCTAGCCTATGCATTTGAAACCTTTTATATTTATTATATGCCATCCTCATATTCCAACATTAGTTGTTGGCAATTGACACTCTATTGGTTGGTTTCACTATGTTGTCATTGATGGCAACATGATTTTGTGTACTGGCTTCATATGGTGTACCGGCAGGCACTTCACAGATTCTACACCGGCACCGACACCGGCACTGGAAGGTCAGAAGATTTCTTTGGTCATCGACAATGCAGGGCAACATGGTATAGAAAAGGTTATCGGTATTGGAGGCCAACATATCTTGGATCCAGCATCAACAACTTGTTTTAATGTTTATACATTTGTGATATCTAGTCGACATGTAATCTGATATTGTATATATCTTTGTAAGCTGACATAAGACATAAATTTGTATAAGGTATATAGGGCAGATTGATTAGATCATTTTGAAATGATAAGGATATGGATGCAATGGATCATGATGCAAATGTAATGTGAAATATATCAGAGAGATTATGTATGTGAGGAATTTATTGTAAGGGTTATTCTAGTAAAGGGGTTTAGGGTTTTATACCGGAACAAACAAAGCTTAAACCGGAACTGTATTCTAGCATAGAAGATGCTATATTAGAAGTTCACACTTCTCCGGATTGTTGTCTGGAATTTTATGTAGTCAGTGAGGCTCCTATTGTGATTGAGTAGTGTGCTCTAGGCTGTAAGCCTTTCTGCAAGTGCAGGCACATTATATATTGTAATATCTCTTCATATGGCCAGTGGATTGATATTGTCGGTCACAAATCCCACCATGGTTTTTCTTCATTGAGGTTTTCCACGTATAAATCTGTGTGTTTTGGTTCTCATTTATGTGTTTGGCTTATTGGTTTCTTTCTTTCAATTTTGTTTATACCGGTTGGTGTATGAATATTTTGTTAAGGCTAAAATCTACTATTCTAGTATAACACTGATTCACCCCCCCGCCCCCCCTCTCAGTGTTATTGGTTTCCAAAAATTGGTATCAGAGCCTTGTGCCTCATAGGAAGTTTTATAGCTTGAGGAAGATCCTAAAACCGAAATCATTGAATATGGCTTTGGAGAAGCACCTTGAGATGGCACTTGAAGATTATGATGCTGAAAGGTTGAAGAATTTAAATCTACAAGATGAATTGAATTCTGCTAAGGAATTTAGTCTCGTCCTACAAGAAAGGCTATCATCTGTTCAAGCTAGGAGGAAGGAACTTTTGCAAAATCAGGATGATGAAGAGAAAAATGCACTTAAGGAACAATGTTAGAAATTGAGTCAAGAGAACATGGTTATGAAGAATGAAATGAAAGTTATAACTATGAGGATGTCTAAAGAGATTGAGGACAGAAAGAAAAAAGAAGAAAATCTTGTTGTGTCCCTAAAGAACAAATTTGAAGAATTGGTAGGTTGGTTCATGAAAATGATATGTTGAGAACTGATTTGATACAATCCCAGAGCAATGAGCAAGAACTTAAGAGACAAATGATAATACTAAGAGAAGATTTAACAGTTGCAAGTGAGTACAAAGAAAAATTCAAGATCAGCTCAGCATAGCTTGATGAGTTATTGAAGAGACAGAGGTAGATTGGAGATTCTAATAGACTTGGAATTGAGCAAGGATAGAGTTCCGGTATTGCTAATGAAGATCAAAACCATAAGGCGTCGATAAGGCAATTCAATGCTTATAAATTCAATGGTAGATAATTTGTTTACAATAGATTTGGTCACATGGCTAGGCAATGTAGAAATAGAGCAAATCAAAACCTTGATTTTGCTCCCAGTAAATGTACTAAATGCAATAAGTTTGGTCATAAGACAAAAGATTGCAGAATGAATGTTAAATGCTATGCTTGTGGAAAATTTGGACATATGGCTAATCTGTGCAGGTCAAGCAATTTCACCAGTTTTAGCAAAGCAATTCAAAAGAACAATGTTACATGTTATGCATGTAATGAAGTTGGACATATTGCTAAGTTCTATAGAAGCATAAATCCACCAGTTAGTAATGTAGTATCAAATGAAAAAGGAAAAAAGAAGGTTAGTGAAATCTGGCAATATCATACTCAGAGATGGGTGAGGAAGGCTAAAGAACAATCATTAGATGGGAATGTCTCAGTTACCTATCTGATAGAAGAGGTTGCTCCTATACCGATAGTGAGCTCATCTGATAACTAAGGCAAATGCCTTAGGGGTAGGAAAAATTCATGAAGATGTTTCATATGCCCCGGGAAGAGGTTCTAGAAGATGTTCCAAATATTGGAGAGGATTATCCAGCATGGATATGTTTTGAGTGAGATTCGGTATCTTTCACCAACAGTCATTTATGTCAATGGAAGATTAGGGTTTTCTCTCGAAGGATAAAAGGTCGAATACACTTCATTGTTAATCACCTCGCATTCAGAGCGATACAGAGCAACTAAGTGCGATCAGAGGCAATCAGATTTCTTCTTGAGCAATCACACCGGCATCTGGAAGAATCTGTTGAAGGTTTTCATCGAGAGTGAGCAAAAGGTATTTATCTTTAAACATGGAAGTGGGATCATCTTCTATTCATGTTTTTGTTGCAAACCCAACTGTTGTGGAGATCAAGGACCACCCCAGGCCAATTTTCAAGTGGTATCCACCTGTGGAGACCCAGGAAGATTTGGTTGGAGCATTTTCTCGCATTCTAGAGGGAGTTGTGTATGTAGAGGATGTTAGAGCATACATCCACTATCATATAGAGGACTTAGGAACTTTAGAGATCAAGGGAATGTATAGGAGTGAGCTAATGGGAGAATCTAGAAAGTTAAAATGACATATAAACATATTGAAGAACTAGGGTTTACAAACATTCTAGATATTTCAGAGTTCGAGGATCAAATAATCAGATATGTACTGAGCAGAGTACATGGGGAATTCATATGGCTGGACAAACCTTACAAAATCACTAAGGAAGCCATCTAGGCAATTATTGGTTTGTCATCGGTAGGGAAACACCTAGATAAGAAAGTTTCAAACGACTTCATGAGGAAGTTAACCGGTGCTACATCTGACAAGAGATCAATGAAAGTGAGCACTATCACCAACACCGACATCAAATTTGGAAGTTGTTCACATTAAAATTACCGTAACTAAGGTTTTCGGTCGGGTTGCTTATTTTTGCCTTTTCAGCTTTTTGGTAGTGCAGAGCGTACAAGACAATTGTCAGCTTGACGTTACTCCCTCGGTCCATTTTTGACGTTCAGGTTTTGGAGTAGCGCGACGGTGACACATGGAGAGACATTGCTGACTGGGCTTCTTTTCGGGGTCCACCTTTTAGTGCAGTAAGCAAGCGGTTACCCGACACCATCATGTTTTGGCGGGTGCATTTCTGTTTGAAAGGATTTCCTAGCTTGCCCCTCTGCGGTTAATGAAATATTTTTGGTTTATGACAGTATGAAGATCGTTGTAGGCAGGGAGTGAAGTCCTGGGGCCGTTTTGCTGGGTGTGATCTTCAGGGCAACATGACATAGTTTTCTATTCAGGGGTGGTTATGCCTTTTTGGCATGTTTGGGAGTTGTTTCCAGAGCCACGGGCTCTATTTATGCTTTCTTTTTCCCTATTGTGGGGGGTTCAGAACTTTTCAAGAACAACAATTAAGTTTGCTTAGTAGGAATTTTAGCCTTTTAAAACTATTACTGTTTTCTGAAGAAGGTTATTCAAACTGTGCCTATGGCCTTTGTGATACTTCTTTCAGTATGCTTTGATGGTCTTTTCTGTGTTGTTCTATTTGAATTCCAATAACTTTGGGAATACATTTATCTAAGAGTTTGCCAATTAAACTATGTTTTGCACTTGTTATCTAGTAAATGCATGATAAGTATTTCTTTATGTTGCAAAGAAATTTAATTGTGTCTTGGTTATGTTCCTGATTCAGACTTGTAGATTGTTGAATGGGCTCAAAAATCATATGTACTTGGGTTTTGTATGCTCATGTCTTCTAAAAAATGCTTTGGCGCAATGCCTCAATATTCTAGATTTATTGTTTTAAAAGTTTCCTTCTTTTCCCTTTCCTCCAAACCCATAAGGAAGAGTCGGCTTCTCAATCCCGGAGGTCATTCAGTGAACCCTACGCAACTGGTCCCCCATCACTAAATTTCCCATAAGGCTGTTTGTTTCCAAGGTAAAATTTAGAGTCAACGGTTCTTTTTCTGGCATGCCCAGTTGGACCATTTTCTTTAAATATATCTCTGAGCTAGTTTATGAGTCATAAGCCTATCACCAAGAGTTAGACAACTTTAAATCCTCACCTTCTTTTTCCTCCACTGGTGACAGTCCATTCAGCCTTAGCTTCATCCTCACAGAGTTTTCCCGTAGTCATACACGCTGTGATGGCACATGTTCCCCTCAGAAATTTTGTGACCTAGGATAATCGTATCCCTCTCATTCCCCCAACTCCACCTGTGGTTTGGGGAGCCATCCTTGCAGCTGTGCTTAAATTCGTTCCTAAGTTCATGGGAGAATGTCATAAAACTCCTGGGGAGCATTTGCAAGATGTAGTGACTATCTGCACTGTCCATGGCATCACTGAATAGATTGTAGCTCTAATATTGCTCGTAGCCTCTTTCAAGGGAAAAGCTTTGGATTGGTTCAGATCCTTAGGCCCCAGCACTATAGGAGATTGGGATCAACTAGGAGATTGTTTCTTTTAGAGATTCTCGAATAAAGCTGACAGATCGTCCTTGATGCACCAACTTATCACAATATAGAGGTATCCAACGGAAGCACTAACTGATTTTAATCTAAGGTTGTAGTGAACCTGGTAGAGGATACCTTTATCTGCTCACCCTCCGATAGATATGGCTTTCATATTCTATCTAAAAGCTTTCAATTCTAACATATCAGTGATGATTCAATCTTTAGGAGGCAATACTCTTCCACAAGCATTTGACATAGCAGTCCAAGCTAAAAATAACATCATCGACACCAGGAAGCTAGCCCCTCACCCCATAATGCCAATATTCCCTAAAATATCCACTCAAGTCTTAGAAGAATCTACTCCCAGTATGTCCGCTCCGCAGTCTATTTATTCGTTTCCTACTCCCCAAACTGCCTCTCTAGATGTTGAAGTTAGTGATATGAAGAATCTCCTAAGATCCTTCTCCAATGAGATTGTCAACCTAAAAAGAGCTGAGGTCTTGCCTGCCAAGCCCCCTTTTCAGCAAAATTTCCAAGGGAATCAACCTCTGTACCAACATATGAATCACTGTGCTGATAAACCTCCTCAGCTGAATGGCCAAATAGTCCTAGTCCCAAATCCATTGTAGGTTGTCTACCCAACCACTGGTAGGGAATTGACAGTGAGCCAAAAAAACCTTGCGGATGACACCAACTCTTGGTGTTTTCCGTGCAACAATGCTCATACTTCGAGGAGTTGCCCAAGAGGGAATTTGCAGTAGAGGGTTGTAGAACAAAGAAATTCAGGCATCACACTGGATGAGTCTACATATATATCTTCGGGTATGGATAATGCAGCTTTTGTCACCCAGATGCAAGGAATGTCATTGCAGCAAGAAGCAGAGATTGCCCCTGATCATGTGCTTTTTTCATGGATGGAAGATGATGATGTAGTGGTGACCAACGATGAAATCACCCCAAAGGATGGAACCCCTCTCGTGCACTCAGATTACAACCTCTTCTCTAAAAGGCGTTTGACCGAGGAAAGTACTGGTAGCATGAGAGCAATGCCCGTGGACAAACCCCCTGAACAATCGGTCGTTAACTCTGCCTATTCGAGAAAAGAGTTCATCCCTTATAAGCCGAAGGTCCTCACACCTCAGGTTATAGATGTGGTAGAACAATTGAAGAAGGCCCCGACTCATGTCTCCCTGTGGGATCTCCTAAGTATTCCAGAGCAAAAGAACAGACTAAGAGAGGCTCTATCTCATGGTGGAAAGGATGCAAGTGTGATAACTCCACAATCTCTTTAGACTGATAGAACGAGTCTCCGACCCACAGTAGGGAAGCACACTCTTTGGCCATATTGACAAATGAAGGCCCGCCCCCTACTACCCAAGGAGAAGGTAAGCCTAAGGAAAATCCTTTCTACCTTACCCTTATAGTTGGAGATAAACTTTTGCATAACTCCATGATAGATTCCGGAGCTAGCACTATCATCATGCCTAAGCGAATCACCGAAGTATTAAACATCAGGTATGACCCTTTGAACAAAGGGGTTATGCAATTGGATGGGAACAAGGTTGAGATGGCAGGTCTCATTAAAAACCTTCCCTTAACATTGTTTGCATGTCCGAGTGTGATGGTGTCTCAAGAAGTAGTGGCCATTGATATCCCATCTGTCTTCGGGCTTTATCTTTCTCGAGACTTTACCGCTAAAATAGGAGGCTATATGTCCCTAGATTGGTCCCATCTCATCCTTTGTACCCAGCACGATGCCAAGCTGAAAATACTCTCAGAACCCCTCCATGCTGAGCATGTAGCCGACCAGGCCTTGATCAATTTTGACCCTACACACACCCCTATATCAAATGATGAACGAAAGGTGGTAGAGATTTTAGAAGATGAAGAAGTAATGAGAGAAATTCCACCTGAGCAAGAAGTCTTCCTGAATGAGTTCATAGATTTAGACCCCTTCTCTAACTATCATGCCACCGCCCTGGGTACCTATTGCTCTTTTGAAGAGAATCAGATCATCCCAAAGCTTACTAAGGATCCATTCTCTGAAGAGCTGTTGTCTTCAACACTATGGACCCTGCACTTTGGCGACACCAAATGCAAGATGGGCTCTGGAGTGGGAATTTGTCTCACTCCCCCTTCAGGTGAGAAAATCCTGAAGCCTTTCTGATTGCAGTTTGCATGCTCTAAAAATGAAGCGGAATATGAAGGGTTGATCCAAGGTTTGAACATGGCAGAAAGAATGGGCATAAAAAAGTTGAAAGTCCTTGGCAATTCTGAGCTGGTGGTCCATCAAGTTTGAGGAATATCCAGTGCCAAGCACACCCACATGAGGTCTTACCGCACTAGAGTGTGGGATCTAATAGAAAGTTTTGATGCTTTCAATATCATAAGCATTCCTCAGAAACTAAATACCATAGCAGACCAAATGGCTGCCATCTGAGCGCAATTTGATCCTACTACAGACTTACTCACTAGCTCTCAAGCAGTCAGCATGGTTGTCCGCCCAACTATCCCTGATAATGATACTCACTGGTAGGTGTTCAAGAGAAATGAACAGATGGCTTTGTTCATCCAAAGCTCGGGAGAATTTGCTGATCACCAACAGCCTAAAGTAAAGGAAGCCTATGGGAATCAGGTCATCCAGCTAAGATATAACAAGTTCCCTAATGGTTTGATCACTTTAGAGAACCTGTTTGACCATGAGGACGCCAAAAAAGATAGGTGAAAGCTCACAGCAAACAAAGAGGATTATGCCAAAATGTCAATCGACAGTGGAAGAGTTCTCAAAGTAGGAAAGGATGTTTCCTCTGAAGACAAAAAGAAGTTGGCCCGATACTATGATGAATATGAAGGTGTCTTGGCTTGGTCTTATGAGGATTTAAGAGGATACGATCCTAATATCATCTAGCATACCATCGAGCTTGCAAATGAGGCCAAGCCGGTCTAACAGAAGCAAAGAACGGTTAACCCAAAAACTGAGTCTCTCATGGCTCAAGAGTTGAAAAAGTTGATCAAATCAAGGATCATTTACCCCATAAAACATAGTACATGGGCGTGAAATTTGGTTCCTGTTAGGAAAAAGAATGGAGATATCCGACTCTGTGTGGATTTTCGAGATCTAAATCAGGTGTCTCTCAAAGACCACTATCCTCTGCCATCAATGGAGCAACTACTGAGCACGGTGCCAGGATCAAAAATATTCTTAATGCTCGACGGTTTCTCAAGATATAACCAGGTAAGTGTGAAGGTGGAGGACCAGCACAAGATGACGTTCAACACTAAGTGGGGGACGTTTGCATACCAGAAGATGCCCTTCGGATTGTCAAATGCTGAGGCAACTTTTCAAAGGGCCATGGATTTATCTTTCAAAGAGCTAATTAATAAGATCATCTTAATATACTTAGATGACCTAACTGTGTTTTCCAAGCACCGGGAGGATCATTTTGACCATCTTGAATTAGTCCTCCAAAAATGCCTTAAATTTGGGATTTCCTTAAACCCCAAAAAGTGTATCTTTGGGGTTCCTCAAGGAAAATTACTTGGGCATATAGTTTCGAAGGAGGGTGTTTCCATTGACCCAGATTGAGTCAAGTCCATTAAAGACCTTCCCCTCCCGGTCAACAAAAAGGGAGTCCAATCTTTTTTAGGAAAGGTCAATTTTGTTAGTCGCTTTATTTCTTACTTTGCCGGAATAATAAAACCCATCACCCTCATGTTAAAAAAGGATATACATTTCAAATGGACTACTGAAGCCAAAAAAGCTTTTGATGAAATTAAAAATGCTATCTGTTCATCTCCCATATTGTCTAACCCAGACATGTCAAAGGACTTCATAATGTACAATTTTTTCTGGTCAACATAGCATCACCATGGTCCTAACCCAAAAAGATGCCCAAAAAGGAGGAGAGAATCCCATAGCTTTTCATTAAAAAACTCTTAAAGATTATGAGGCCCGATACAACTTTGTCGAGAAGTAGGCCTTAGCCGCTATAAAAGGACTAAAGAAATTTAGGCATTTCATTACCTGTAATAAAACCACGGTGTACGTAGCCATCCCGCAGTAAGGGAATACATTATGGAGGGTGACATCACTAAAAAAAGGGCAAATTTGATCACCAAGATCTTGGAATATGATGTTGACGTCAAGCCGACAAAGCTCGTTCATGGGAGAGGTCTGTGCAATATATAGTTCAAGAATGTGAGCCCCGCGACGAAGAAGCATCTACAAAGGAAACAGTTATGCTTTTGCCTGATGTTCTAAATGATAGCAGGATTGAGAAGAGAAAGCAATTCATGAAGACCGGGATTTTTCCCAAAGATCTCCCCTTGACTAAGAGGAGATTTTACAAACTCCAAAACAGCGGTTTCCGCTTAATAGATAGAACTCTTTTCAAAAGAAATTTTGATGGAGTCTTGCTCCTCTGTGTAGACCAGAGCCAAGCTGATAAAATCCTACACGAGTTCCACTATGGCTCCTTAGGAAGCCATTTCTCTGCACCAACAACCGCTATCAAGATTAGTCAAGCTAGGTATTTTTGGCCATCCATTTTCAAGGACACACACAATTTAGTGAGGGGATGCAAGGAGCGCCAATATTACACGAGAAGGAGCAAGAAAGCTGAAATGCCACTCAGGCTTGTGTCAGTGGAAGAGCCTTTCGCTCAATGGGGCCTTGATTTTATCGGAATGATCAACCCCCCCAGTTCAACCAGACATAAGTGGATCCTGACTGCTACTGATTATTTCACAAGATTGTCTAAAGTCATTCCTTTACGGAATTCATCAGAAAGTGAGGTGCTGGCTTTCCTAGAAGACCTGGTGTGTCGATATGGTTCCTCAAAAACTGTTATAGTGGATAATGCGTGTGCATTCACAGGCTCACGAATTACCCAATTCACCCTCAGCAGAGGTATTTATCTCAAAACCTCTTCTAACTACTATCATCAAAGGAATGGACTCGCTGAGTCCACTAAAAAAAACTTGATTAAACTTATTAAAAGGATAGGTTCTAAATACAAGATGGAGTGTCAACACCACTTAAGAAGCACATTATGGGCAGACCGCATAACACCCAAGCAGACTCTAAAAAACTCCCCATATAAGCTGGTATACGGAAAGGATGCACTTTTCCCTATGTCGCTAGAGATCCCAACATTGCAATTACTAAAATCAATGGAATTGGCTGAAAATGGCCCTATGGCCGTAAGATTGGTAGAGATTATGGAGCTACAAGAAGCAAGGGAGGCTGCCTTCACGGCTCTACAAGACAAACAAGAAGTTGTCAAAATATGGTTTGATAGTAAAAAGAGCTCTGATCTGGTCTTCAACCTCAGAGACCTCGTATTGAAATATAATGAGAGGGCGATGAAGCTTGGTCAGTACGCCAAGTTCGATTGCCTATGGGAGGGACCTTTCTGCATTGTACATTGCAAAGGTTTCAATGCTTTTGAGCTAGAAGACATGAATGGGGACCCCCTCCCAATTCCGATTAACAATTTCCACCTCAAACCTTTTCATTAGGTGTTCTGTGCCCTTTTAAATGTATATATTATATATATTGTGAATAGTTTCTTTTAGTGCCTAATTATCTTATTTATTCCCAGCTAGTATCAGGCAAGCAAGAAGAGAAGGAAGAGAAAGTAGAGAAAGGAGAAAAGCGAAAGGTTCATTATATTAAAAACATTTTTGTATTTTCATTACAAAATGAGTAGGCTCTTGGCCCCTCCTTTTCTACAATCATTTTGCTCAAGTCCAAGATGATGGTTCATCACATCTTTAGTAGCTCTCTTCAGTCTCATCCTCATCCTCTTCAGAAGTTTCCTCTTCTCTCGACCACTCAGAGTCAGAGGTGCTCTCAAGCTCCCCGAGCATGAAAATAACAACCAAGTTTGGTTGTTGATCTGGCGTTAGAATCCTCGAGAAGATATAGTCACTGAATTTAGTATACCAGTCTGTACCTTTTGGGCCAGGACTGTCAAATGGACACGCAGAAGAAACTCTGTGGCAAGCTCGGTGCGATACTGATGAGAGGATAACGTTATTGTTTTCAGCCCACTGATGAGCGGGTGCCAAGATACCTCCTCATTGTGTATGATGAACCGCTCTAGGTTGGATGGCAGTGGAAGCCCTTGGAAAGGGACATAGTATGCAATCACATCCTCTAGCCTGCCCAGGTAATCTTGGGAAAAGAGAGCCTGGGTCAGCTGCGAAGCTAGCAGCTCAGGCTGACCGCAATCCAGTAGTGAGGCTATGAACTGCGAGCAGATAGTTGTATTCACTCGGTATTGATCTGCATTATCAACAAAATCTTCTCCAAGTTTCCACTTAATGATGGCTATTATCAAAGGATTTTTTCTATGCGTCATCCTCTGTAATCTCCGATCAGAGATATTCCCTAATAAAGCGACCTGCGCTTTGCTGCTGACAAGCCTAACTGGAGTATCCATGACTATAGAAGCTCCATCGTTAAAGCTTGCACTGTGCTGAAAGAATGTCTAAAAAGACATATTTATAGAAAAATTTTAGCAGAAGATGATGAATGCTCAAAGCACATGCCTTCCCAAATCCCAGTGCTTCTGTCATATCTCTGGTAATTCGCATCAAGCGAATGAGCCTATTTTCAAAATACCAGTGTCCTGGCAGGTACCTCGAGAGGGAGGTTGATACGAGCAAGAGCCATGTGTATGTACAAGAACATCATGTTTTAAATACCAAGTTCCACTGGATTGTCTCAGTTCACGCGAACTTTACTACTTGCTAATTCTCTCGATCAAAGAAAAGATTTGCCTGAATGGATTTTCCTCAAGTAACGACAGGTTAGCCAAAAGCAGTCTTGGGAAGCAGAAATGATGGTGCTCTTCATTCACGAAAGTTTATTGCAGTTGCAAATTGAGCTGGCACGAGTGTAAGCAAGTACTTTCCATTAAGAATTTGCTTTTGCGAAGCTCTAGGCATGTTTTGCATTTAAGGTTTGAGGTTTTTCCCTCTGCTTCATCCTTTTTGAAAAGAAAGAAAAACAAAGCCAAAGTGCTTTTCTCTCCCGATTTTAGAAATTTTTTAGCAAAGGAATATTTTTGCTTGTAATGGAGCCCAAAACAGCATCCGCAAGTGTTGTTCCTAGAGGTTTTTGGGTTGATGTTTTCAAGGAGTTATCCTATTCTGTGCATGCCATCCCTCCATTGATGGAGTATCCAAGAATGAAGACCAAGACCAAAATGACAACTCGAAATGCATCTGCCGTTCTGGACTCCTTGGAAAATATTTTTGAACTCGAAGTTCATAAGCAGCCTAAGAATATCAGAGAGGCTGCATGCTCCAAGATGCTTCATCATAGAACAAACCCCCAATCCGTGGCAGTACATTTCTGGAGTAGTGGTGCTCCCCAATGCGTGGTTCCCATGGTCCCATACTGCCTTGAGCTCATAGCAGCTTATGTGGAGGTTTTTGATCCCACCTCATGCTCTGTCAAGAGCTCCCTCTTGAGATTGGTAGTATCTCCAAAGGCTATTAGGGAGATGATGTGTTGCTCGATCTTCGAAGCAACAGAGGTTTTCTCAGAAAGCTCAATGGAGGAGTTCTGGAGCACCAGGAGAGATGCTTTGACATTTTGTCAAAGCACTCTCAATCGAAGTTTGTCTTATGGACTTTCAAAGTTTCCCCTATCCTATAGTGACCTAAGACAAGAGGACCTCAAGGATATCTCTTCTACCCTTGCATGGCTATGCGGTCATGACAGTGACCGAGATATCACAGCCTCCATGATGGGTTTTCTCTTCAAATGTAGGAAACAAAGGGAACCGTTTCACTTTGACTTCTCTGTGACTATTGTCAGGGCCATTATTAAGCAATTATCAGAGTTTCAATAGTCGCGGTGCTTCAGATTCTCTTCAGTATTGGTGCACCTACTATTATACCAAAATGAGGCTTTCTTCGGCCAATTCATGCGATTGGCCACTTACGATGCATCCCAAAATAGAATGTCGATGTCCTGCTGGACACCTCTTCTGCTAGCCTCCTATGATTTCTACCAATTTTCATATCTATTCATGACTCTCGTGCTCAAGGACCTCGGCGTGATCCCCAATGAACCATTAGCCCATTTCTCCCAGGTTCAGATGAACTGGATGCAAAATGAGTGCCCCCTTGCGACTGGTTCTTGGAACCTGATTTTTCTTTCATCTGGGTGCATGGTTTCTCTGAAGAGCCCTTCTGGCTGCCTACTTATTTAACTGAATGAACCCTGGCTCTTGAAATCACAAGGCAGTTGGTGAGGATCGAAAAGGGCCATTGGAGCAGGTAAACATGATACCTTTGTCACCAAAGACCACAAGGCCATTGACCCAATCACTCTAGTACGGAGGAATATAGTAGAAGAGATTCTGACATCGAAAATGGTGCAACTCAATTTTGCAGTGATTGATGACTCCTAGAGCTACAACCCCAACGACTGCCTCAGCAAAAGAAAGAATGTTGTTAGGCATGATCCTCGGAATTCATGGGTGGAGCGTATGAACCCTCAGGTTGATGATCCAAGCTTGTATGTGGGCCCTGATGACTTTCCTATCTTAAGACGCTCCCCATGGTTAAAGTTTTAATCCCCCTTGCAAAAATTCAACCTTGCGAAGCCTATTCCTTAGGTGTTGTTGGAAAATATGAAAACTTTAGCTTGGCCCAGGAAGAAAAGGGAATATTTTTGGGTCTATCGGCAAGAGGTGAGTCAGTCTAGAGCCAGCATTGGAAATGCCTCCCTGGATGAGCATTTTGAGCAGGAATGGTGTAAAGTAAATAAATCTGATGATGAGATAGGTGACAGTTCCTCGTGCGGGGACTCATCTCCTGAGGTTGCCCCACAGTAGGAGGTAGAGGTTATAAATATTGAAAGGCAAGATCCGGAGCCACAAATTCTCCTTACTTTGGATAGCGCAGGTCGCAGACCTCATTCGCAGACTAGTAAAAGGCGGTCCAAGAAGCCGTCACGTGAAATTCCTTCAAAGAAGAGGCAACATCCTAGCACGTCAAGAGGGATCCCACCCTCTCAAATACCAGAAACATCCTCAGATCTTCAATGGCTGATGTCTTCCACCGCTCAGGTACGTCCTTTTTTTCCCTCATCTCTTGCTCAAGATATTTCTTTAGTTGTTCCCATGACCGCAATGCAGGCCTCAGTCCCTACCGCTCTCACTTTAGCCCCAGCGGGTATGCTGGTTGATCCCTAAAATGTTCTTCTACAAGCCTCTCTTCCTTTCGTAACCATGACTTTTATATCCGTAGTTTTTCCCTTGCCAATATCAGAAACAACCCCTATGTTGTGTAGGCTAGGTTTTAGAGAGTCCTCTCCTCAAGTTATGGGAGTAGCGTCCTAAAGCCCTTTCCCATTAGGAGCTCCCCCCTTTGTCCCATTATTTTCCCCATCGGCTCTAGCTCACCCCATCCAGACTACTTTCGCTGGGCCTATTTCACAATTCCCTTTCGCAGTTCCTCTTGGTGCAGCTTTTGTGGGTTAGGCTATCGATAATCCAGATGAGTTCCAACAACAAGTTTTTTATGATAGAACTACTTGCCTTGGTAAGATGGGAAGCGAAAGGAAAAGGAAGGTGCTCATCCAGCCCGCCCTCATTTGTAAACACATTTCAGCAAGCAAAAGGAATTTCTCTACTTTGCAAATCTTTTCTCCAAGGTTGACAAGCCAGAATCTTAGATGAGAACAAATGATTACACACTACATGCCATCGATGTTAATCTTCAAAGTGCCATGACATTTGACAAAGTAGAGATGATGGAGGAGACTTCAAAAGCCATATCCAAAGATTTTATCAAGAAGAGTCACCGTCTGGAAAAGATTCAATTAGAGAATGCTAGTCTCTGAGATTCCCTCACCCAGCAAAGAAAGGAAGATAAAGCCTGGAGCTCAGAAATCTATTGTCTACAAAGCCTGCTGGCCCAGGATAATTTGGAAAAAGGGAAGCTTTAGTCGGCCTTCAAAAATGTGAGCTCTTAGCTAAAAGGCCAAGAGGTGTCAAGGAACGTGGCTCTGAAGGAGTTGTAGGAGAAGGATGCAGAGATACAACAATTAAAGGAAGCCTCTAGGGATGTTACTTAGGTCCAAATTTAGCTATGTGAGGAAACTCTTCTAAAGGAAGGTTATGCCTGCCAACTGAGTGAGGCTCAAGTATCATTGTCTAAAGAAAAGATGAAATTTGAAGCAAAATTGAAAGTGAGAGAGGCTAGTTTCAGACAATCTGGTGAGTGCATTTCAGAGGTGGAGACTCTTTTGCGGCATGAACAAGATCATACAGCGCAATTGCAACAAGCTATCTGAGATGGAGAGGCAAATATCCTCACTTTGGAGAACCAAGTGGCCATTAAACAAAGCAAATGTAGTAGGTTTCAGCAGGAGATGGTTTTAAAGGATGATGAGATCTCGTGATTCCTAAATAT